>NC_064848.1:41199799-41307747 GCF_024139225.1 Suncus etruscus
ATTACAAATGATGTGGTGGTATGTGTGTCTATCATACCTGTCAACCACCACCCTTTGCCCCTAACCTCAACTTGAACTATGTAAGAAGCTATACCAAGATGATCTGGAAGGAAGTTACTGATTTACTATAAAAACTGTTACACAAAAAGCAAAGACAAGCAGAGAACTGAAGACTTACCAGTGTTTAAGGGGCTTACTTCTAATTTACTAAATTATGGCATTATAAATTAGGCACTAAAACCTATGATATTCACTGCAGTAACAAATGCCTTCCTGCCTCTGGTATGGCAGTGAAGCCTTAGTGGATGAAGAATGTAGGTCAAAGACAAAATAAGGAAACATAATCTCAGACTTCATCCTGGACAAGAGCCCAAGAAGAATAAAAGACAAGGAGTTGGAAAGCTTCAGAGGCCGCTAGTCTTCTGGCATTGCATTTGTGGTCATTTCCTATCCCGTAGAGTCTCATGCCCAGCAACCCTCACAGCTGTCAGAATTAGGGAAATTGGAGCATTTATGTTTCCCTGTGCAGGTTGTTCGCCACCCAAGGTGCCTTGGAGCATGGGAGCTGAAATTTGCACTGGGAATATGTACTTCTAGGAAGAAAAAACTACTCTATTTGTTGCACATGGATAGGTGCCCCATGGAAACTAGGGTTCCTGGAGAGTAAGACTCAACAGATTTCCTCATCCTGGACATAAGTAGCAGAAGCCTCGTGATAAAGTCAGGGGGAAAAAAAGAGAAATGAACAGAAAGATAATCCAAAGTCTTGAGAAGGACCAGAGTTAGCTCCAGTGGTAGAGCAAATGCCTAGCATAAGCAAGGCCCTGATTTCAATTCTTCTATACCTATACCTACCACCCACCCACCCCCAGCAATGCAAGGTATGGGCCTGATAGCTTTTGATATTATGAGGGTGACCCATATTGAGATACTTCAAAAATATTATTTAAAACAGTGTTTTTGAGGGCCAGAGACACTTTAAAAATATTATTTAAAACAGTGCTTTTGAGGGCCAGTTTAGGGGTTAAGACACTTGCCGAATATATGGTCTACTTCAGTTTGATTCCTGGTACTGCATACCTAGAGCATAGAGCCAGTAGTGGGCTAAAAAATAAAAAAAAAATGTCTTGGTAGGCTCAGATAATTATCTTTATTGAAACACATTTTGTTTCAGGAATTTTTAAAAAAATTTATTTTATTGAAACAATTGTGATCTACAGAGTCCTTCAGAGTTGAATTTCAGATCTACAATGACTCAGGGCCTTTCCCACCACCAGTGCCAAACTTCCTCCACCAACTGACCTGGAGTGCATCCTACACCACCCTTTGGAACACATATTTTGCATGTAAGAGGCCCAGGTTCAATCTCTGGCATCACAAATATTGGGCACCATTGATGTGTCCCCCAGAGCAAAACTAAAATACTAGCCAACTAACTGAATAACAAAGGACATCTTGGGGAAGGCTCTTGAGGGATTGCTGGCCCTACCAGAAACCTCTGTCAGCATAGCTCCCGAGCTGTCAGGCTCTGACAAAACCGGAAAATGAACAGGAAGCCAGTGAGGTGTGGAGGTGGAAGATCCGTAGAGCAGACAATAAGACCCACGGGAAAAAGGAAATTTAAGATGAAAATATTTTTCACAGGTTCCCTCACCCACAGATGGACAATGGAAGCCCAGCCATGGCTCACAGGCTTCCCCTCTCCTGTGATGCCTTGATTCATTTTCTAGGAATTAGAAAGAGATGGAATCCAGCAACAATCACTGGTGCAAGGCCAAGGTAGGCACCTCCAACAGTGAATGCTTCCAGATGCAATAAAGTGTTGTCACCAGGGTGGCTTAAAAACTTAGCTAGAGAGGAATTCTTCTGGGAGAGAATATATACATCATTTTGATTAGGTTAAAATACCAAGAAAACAATATTCCCAGTTGTGATGTTACAGGTCATGACCACACAGTTTATTAGAGCATAATCTTTTTCCTTTTGGGCCACACCCAGCAGTGTTCAGGATCCACTACAAGTCATGTAGTTGGTGGGCGTTTTGAGGGGAAAAAGTCACCCTCAGCAGTGTTTGGGCATTATCTATGATGTTGAGTGTCACACCCAGGTCTACTACATGCAAAACTTGTGCTCAGCAAATTGAGCTGTTTCTCATAGCCTAGGACATATTATTTTTCTGAGTGTTCCTTCTAAACTTTTTTTTTTTATTTAAAAAATTGTGCCACGCCCAGTTGTGTTCAGGGATTACTCCTGGCTCTGTGCTAAGAAATCATTCCAGGCAGGCTCTGGAAACCATATGGGATGCTAGGGATCGAACCAGGGTCCATCCTGGGTTGGAAGCGGCACCACACAGCAGTGATAGTTGTGTTGTCACTCCAGCCCTGTTAAACTTTTGATCACAGTATGATTTATAGTTCATGGTTCCAGACACAAAATTTCAAATAAAATATATAAGTGATTGATTTTTGAGAAGGTTTTTTTACTCCTTTATTGTTGATAGACTTTAAAGAAGGGAATAGAATAATGGAGTCAAACAATCTTCTCCAGGAATTAATAAAACCAGATGGTAAATGGGCACTGAATTAGGGAACTATGGTATGGTTTGAACTGGTTCAGTAGTTCCAAGAGGAAAAAGTAAACACAGACTTTGGGTAGGATTCGTTTAGTGAGCACAGGCAGGAAAACCTACTTGGCTTTTCCCTGGGTGCCACTAAATCCCAATATCACCACTGTGCGGAAGAAGGCTCTGTCTGTGTATGATATTTAAACCAGATTTAACTGTTTGCAAAACTCCTCTCCTTTCCTCTTAATAATTTGTCAATAGTGGTTGAAGATATACATATATACACATATATGTATACACATTTGTATGCCTCTCTAAATGCATCCCTGTTTCTTAATGGTGCTCTTATCACTAAGCAACCAAAGGAGATAAATATCCTATTTTATTTTCATTCTTCTAATGTTAAATCATTTCTTGAGAGTTGCTCATTAATGTTTCCTTGGAACTTTGCTTGGTATACAGCAGAAAGGAAGAGAGTAGATTAAATGTGAAGTCAAAGGCGATAACTTTTTTTTTCTTTTTTTTTTTTTTGGTTTTTGGGCCACACCTGGCGGTGCTCGGGGGTTACTCCTGGCTGTCTGCTCAGAAATAGCTCCTGGCAGGCACAGGGGACCATATGGGTCACCGGGATTCGAACCAACCACCTTTGGTCCTGGATCGGCTGCTTGCAAGGCAAACACCGCTGTGCTATCTCTCCGGGCCCCAAAGGCGATAACTTACTCTGAGTTTACCTACAGGGCTTGTTTCATTTGGGGGATATGGATCAGGAAAGGGAACTATTTTGCCAAGACCGTACCACCTGACTGTAGAAATTCCCTGATCTACTTTAAACAGTTCCAATTCATTTACCATGTCTTTCTGATATCTGAAATATGCCCCTTAGCTGTGAGACAACCTTCCTTGGAGAAGCTTCTTTGTGAACATCTATTCATCTTCTCTCCCTCTTTTGAATGGCTGAAGGCCACATTTGGCAATGCTCAGGGCTTATTCTTTAGTCCTGGAAGGGCTCTGGTGCCTTACTGTCAGGGATCTAACCAGAGTTGACCATGTGCAAGGCAATTTCCATACCCATTGTACTATCCCCCAGACCCCTCCACACCTCTCAAGGAGTAATAGAAAACTGGTACCATTTCCAGACTACCCTACTTTTCTTGTCCCTCAACCCCCAAAACAGAGGAAGGGGAAAGGGCTGGGTAGAAATGCTAAGATGAGGCTCAGTGTCCCTCCCTATTGGCCACCTGCTTGCCAGCAGGTGATCCATGGCCATTTTTTCCTTCATCTCCCTGGAGCAGACACTATTGCTTCATTGCTTCAGGAGACTAAATCACAAAAGGGTGTTTTTTTTTTTTGTTTGTTTGTTTTAATGGGGTGGGGGGGGGCTTGTGAAAGGGATGGGGCTGTTGGCTGGGGTGCTCAGTCTGAGCTTCCTTTTTGGGCTTTAGTCTCCATTATTCATCTCTTTCTTTATCCCCCACTACCAAGAAGCCCTATTCACGTTAAAAGAAAAGCAGTTCCCAAACAGAGATGTTTACAGTATTTTAGTAAGGTTTGGTTTGTTAGGAGGAAAAAGGATGGAAAAAGCTGGATTAGTGGCAGGGTGGAGAGAGGGGATGCTAGCTTGGTGTGGGGGCTGGGGAGGGGGAAAAAGCAAAGGCAAAAAGGCAGGCATGCATGAGAGTTTCAAGCTGTAGAGAAAGGGTTGCTAGGAAAGGGGGTGGGGTTGGATAGGGGGAAGTATGCCAGAACCCTTGTAGAGAAAGAGCAAAGACCTGAACCAGGCAGAATGGTTGAAAACCCAAGTGCAAATGGACTTTGGGATCCTCCTGGCAAAAAATGCTGCCAACACAATACAAAATAGATCACATGACAACACAGAGAAACAAAAGTACCAAGGAGGCAGTTAGAAGATGCCTTAGAAATGGCCTAGCTAATAAATAAATGCGTAGGGGGAGGGAGATAGATAAAGAGAACAAGACAGAGACTGAGAAAGAGAGATATTGAGAGAAAGAGAGAGACAGAAGTGGAAGGGGGGGGGCAAATGAAGATTTGAACAGAGCAGCATTAAGTGAAAGCAAAAACAGAACAGAGACAGAATGGGACAAAACACAGAGCCAGACCCCAAGAGAAGGACAGAGTAAGACTAAAGACAGGCGGGTGATGGGGCGGCAGTGGGGAGAGAGTGTCTGAAGCCAAATGCAGGCGACTTGGCAGGTCGACAGCAGCAGGCGGCCAGGCAGTAACTGCACTTGCTGTGTCTAGTCTATTGTTGTCTCCGAGGGGGGGCAGGGGGAGTTGTTTGTTTGTTTTGTTGTTTGGCCTCTTTGTCTCTTTTGTTCCAAGCAGTTAGTTTGCTCCTTTCCCAGACACTGGGCTAATGGAAGAGCTTTATGGATTGTTCTTAAAGGGACAGGATTAGCTAGTTTACTAGTATAAGCGATTTCTTAGTCCTAACCAGTTCCTACTTACATGACTTAAAAGAAAAAGGGATCATATTAAGAATGGAGTGTCAGAGTTTCCACTGTTTTTTAATTTTAATTATTATTTTTTGCCTAATTAGCAAGAATAAACCAGTCTGTTTCATTCCCTTCAAGAACACCCCCCCACACACACACACAGTGTTGCCCCTGCAAAGGGACAGGAAAGATAAAAAGAAGTCAACTCTAAACGAAATAACTCTGGACACATTGGTAAATGTTAAGTGGCATTAAGATTCAAAGTATAAACTGGAGGCTTTAAACAAACAGCAGAGAAGGCATTTGGGGAAAAAAAATGGAAAGATGGTGGTTGGAGCACCCCCTGGCATTACCAAGCACTGCACCCCTCCCATCCCCTAAGGCCGGTGTGTTCTGTGATTCTTTGGGGCTGTGCCTTGCTGGGGATACAAATTCACTTCTCAGGCTTCCATGCCCAATTTTCCCTTCCTTAAGGTACTGGAGCATTCAAAGTGCCTTCGAGGGAGGGTACCCTATTCCCTCCCTGAAGTGAATAGAGAACTGCTTTTCATTTATTTAAAGGAGAGGGAGGAGAAAGAGACATCTAGCAAGGCTTTGACTTTGTGTCTGTTTCCAGGAGTACCAGTTTCCTGTTGTCCTGGCATTTTAAATAGATTTGGGCCCAAAGCAGATAGCTTCTGGAGGAAATGAATGTTTAAAACACCCCAAATTCATCGACCTCGACTTCCAATTCCTTTGCCAGTGCTAACCACTCTTTCCAGCACATACAGCCCCTTTATTCTTCATCCTCTTCTTCCCTTCCCCTATTCTTCATTAAAACCGTCCAGTGAATCTAGGACACTGGAGACAAAACAACAAACAAAACAATCCAAGAGCTCGACTCTCAAAGACGGGTAGAGGAAAGTCGAGGCTCCTTGGTGAATGGAGTCCTTTATCCTGGAAACTGATGGATCGTAGAGGACTCTTGTGCCCTGGCAGGGGGAGCACAAGCCAACATTGGAGGGGAGCGGGCAGCAGTGGGCTCAGCCCTGGGCTTCTCTCCCGCCGCCCTACCCTCACTCTCGGAGTTTGGGACTTAAAAAGCAAAGACAATTCTGTCTACTGTTCAAGCTTAGTGGGATATAGGATGAGGTGTTTAAGAGTTTGGTCAATGAACCCACACAGCTTTACCCTCTCCCCCCAACCCCATTAACTTTTCTCCTCTTAGGAGAAATCCTCCATGATTTTTTTTTTTTTCTTTTTTGGACTCCCCCTCCACGTTCTACTTGGGGATTCTACATAAATTGTTGTCTTGGGTTTCCCTTGGAGTTTACCTTGGGTTGCCTTGGGTTTGCCTCTGCAGGAGTGCTATTTTAGAGGTGTCCTAAACCCTTCTTCTCCAAGCTCCCCTCTACGGGGGCTTTCTCCAACATAGCTCTAGTTGGTCACCAGGGATACTAGTGCAAGAGCCGTGGGGAGAGAGGTACGAGAGGATTCTTGGTGAGTGCAGGCCCAAGGGAGTCTTTGTGTAGCATGTCCATGCATGCTGGAGTATAGGGCACATATTTGCCAGGTGTAGGTGACTCAGGAAAAGGAACTGTTGGGGGTCAGGTGTCCTTCAGCTCTTGCTGGCAGAGGGCACTTGTAGCCTCTGCGCTAAAGAGACGTTTTCTGTCCATGGTCACCGGAGACAATCGCCACTCTCCTAATCCTGACCGCAAGGCTGACTTAATTTTGGTCTCAGCGGTGCAGAATTCCCAAGCTAGTTCAGAGGGCCGGGTTTTGTTTATTTATTTTTGGGGGAAGAAGGGTGGAGCCGAGTTGGGCGTCAATGAAGCAGGCTTCGTGTATGACTGATGCTAGGGACCTTGGGCACGTGGAAGGAGCCAAGGCTTCAGCCACTATTGTTAGTGGCCCTCGAGGCAGACTCCCATTGCCACCTGGTGGGGGTTCAGACAAACCCCAGCAACCCCGGGCGGGCCCAGGAGCCCTCCACACTTCATCCCTCGGTATTTCGTTTCTGTTGGCGTCCCAGCAGCACAAACGGGATCCAGTTTCTCCGGAACGTTCCCGTTCACTTGCTGGTTTGAAAGTTGAAGCCCGGAGGGTAGGGAGTCTGGCCACAAAAATCTCAAACCCCGCTAATCCTAGACAAAATAAAAACATAATAGGCCACAAACTAACCAACGTGGGCCCTTTCTGCGGTGGTCTCCTGGTCTGGCACAGCTGCTGGGGGACCCGAAGGCAGTTTCTTTTTCTGCCTCCAATTGCGCCAGAGAGGAAGACACCTAGAGAACGGATAGTGAGTCATAGTGTCCAGCCTACCCTAGTCTCCTCTGCCAGCATACAATAGACCCCCACCCCCACCCCAACAGCCACAACCACAGAAGGAGGTGTGTGTGTGGGGGGCAAGAAGTTCAGATTTGCCTGGAGGCCGAGCAAAGCACAAATTTGCCTTGCATCAGGGCATAGGGTTTCTCCTGGAGACTCAGCGGGGATGAAGGGCGGGGATTTTGTGGGATGGGGATGGTGCCCTGGAACCCCTGGTCTCCAATTAAGGACACAACCCGCCCTACAGGAAGGTCTATGTTCCCTAGTCCCGTGCCAAATAATTGGAAGACTTGCACACACGCTTGAGTAGTGAGCGGGAGAGAATCTTGCTTAAAATATATGTATATTATATATATAATTTATTATATAATATATATATATATAAAATTTCCCAAAAGAGCCGAAGCAAATAAGTAAATCCGAACAAAACTAAAAAACGACGAGTCCTTAAGGATCCCGCGCCGAAAGCGGGGAGGGGGAAGAAGAAGGGGCGGTACGGCCAGGCGCTGTGTGTGTGTGTGTGTGTGTGTGTGTGTGTGTGTGTGTGTGTGTGTGTGTGTGTGTGTGTGTGAGTGTGTCGGGTGGGGGCGATGCAAAACGAACTCCGTCCCCTGCAGAGTCGGTGCCTTGGGGGCTCCTCCGCTGCGCTCCCGCCCGCAAGGTTTGGATTAAGGGGAGGAAGAAGGTGGGACGGAGACCACGTTAAGGGGAGGGAGGGGTGGAGATTCTCTCTCGCTTCCCGTGGCGAACTTGGGGTGACGACTAGCTAGAGAAAACTTTTCTTTGGGAAAGTTTAGGGAACGTGCTCTACGGACAAGGCTCAAGGCTAGCACGCAGCGCGGGGGGTGGGTGCGTTGGAGAGCGCGTTGGAGCCTATTAAGAACCCCAGAGGTAGGCAGGCCCCGACGTCGTGAATGGTGCAAGTATCCTAGATAGAGAGTCCTCAGTTGCCCCTTGAAGCTTCGAGGCCGTAGGTGGGAATTTGGGGGGCCCTTTCTTTAGGAGGCAGACGGAGCCGAGAGGAGTGGGATAGCTTGTATCGGTGCGGAAAGCACCTCCCCGAGACGCACGAGAACAGCTGCGGGAAAGATTTGTCTGCCAAGGCGAGGTTAGATCCTCGCGACTCCGGAGCCCCCTAATTTCCCACTTTTCCCCTCTCTGAGAGGGGTGCGCGCAGTAGGAATCTTTGGGGTGAAGCGCTAGGTTTTGCGTCGCGCACCTGGTCTTTGCTGACCACGTGTGCCCACGGCCTCAGACAGGGGCTTAGGGCTAGAGTTTCCGTAAGGGGGGAGGATGTCAGGCAACAGGAACCTCGTTTCTTCTAGTTCCCACCCCTCCCGAGTATCCTTTCCAGGGGCCAGACCTAGGTGCCCAACTCAACTTCTCCAGGAGTCCTTTGGTAAACCAAAGCGCGCACGTTGGTACGCACAAGGCCGCCGCAGCCCGGGTCTACACCAGGCCTGGCAATTCTGCTTTTCCTCACTGCGCGCCAGGGAGAAGCATAATTCAATTATATATCATGCGAATGTAACGCAGCCTTTCTTCTTTTGCTCTGGTGCCTTGGGCCTTCCAAACGGGGGATTTTCCCAGTGCTCAAATAAAGACCTATATCCCTAAAGTCAATTTGTGTTCTGTAGTCTTTGGGGGGCGGGAAGTAGAATGGAGGGAAGGGAACCAAATTGAGTATGAGATTACGGCCCGAAGCGGTTTGTTTGGGGTCTTTGAACTCCTTTCCAAACGGAATAATAGCTCCTGCTACTGCGGGAGAAGTTGAAGCGTGCAGAGAAAAAGAGGATTTAAAAGTGTTTCCCCATACGGGACTTTTCACCCAAGGCTCCCGGGGTGACTACCTCTCTGGGCTTTTATTAGAATTAGCGGAGAGGCCCCGTTTTTTGCTATTTAAGTCCGGGCAGGTTCTGGGGGAAACTACCTGTTGGGAGTCACCACCGCAGAGACATTAGGCCCTCTTTTGCCCTGCGCAATGTTTGGCAGAGATGGGACTCTGGTGAGGGTTGGCACAGTAGGGAGAGGACAGCAGAGCTCGCAGCAGCCGACCAAGTCACTCAGCTGCGCCAGACTGTGCCCGACCATGTGGGCCTGTGTTTCTGCTAACTCTTGGGAAACGAAAACCGCCCTCAAAGCGCTGTGCGGGGCCCCTGGCTGCAGGGCTGGGCCCAAAACTCGGCACGATTTTTCTCTAAATCCAGAAACCACGAAGCCGTGCCTTTTCTGCGAGCGCCCTTGGTGCAAGGACTAATTTTAAGCAACAAAAAGCCTCCTGGCGGCTTGTTCGTGGCACAGCCCCCCATTCCCTCCAAACACACAGCACAAAATGCACTTTCTGACTTCTGCATATTCGGGAAACTCCGCGGAACTCTCGGTACCGCAGAGGTGACTCCAAGACTGAGCCCGCAGTTCTAGTGAGCAAACAATCTTCTTTTTACTATCATTTAACTGCACAAGGCAGTGGAGCCACCGAGGATCATTGCAGCTGTCTCTAGCCTGTTGCGGGCATTTTCGGAGCGTGGGGTAAAGGGGGCTAGAGTCTCTCCCACGAACCTGAGTTCGTGCCGGTCCCTTGGAGCTGGAATTCTGTTTTGGAAAGTGCACGACTAGACTCTGGCTCGCGTTAAACAACGTTCTCCGGGCTACTACAACCCTGACATTAAGTTGGGGGTGGAGGGATTGGGGGATGTGGAGCCTCTCTAAATCTCGCTACCAAAAAGGCAACTTTGCGTTTTGTCTACAATGCGGGTTTCTGCTTTTGGAGAGCGAACCCTACTCCGTTTGGGAAGCAGAGGAATTTGGGAGAGGCTTTAAGGATGGGCCCGTTGGAGCCCTAGGTCTGGGGCGGGGGGGTAGGGAGGGGTGGAGGAGGAACTGGAACTTTTTCTGTAGCTGGGGGGTACGGCAGCGACTCATTTCTTAGGGGAATGCGTTCTTCCAGCCCCGCGCTCACCAAACCCTCGGTGAAAACGAAATGGGCTCAACAGTAGGGAAGGAGGCAGGTAAGGCATGCCCAGTCTGAGATGCTCGTTTTTTGGTCGCGCAGACCATCGGGGCTCCGCGACTGGCGAAGCATTTACTGGGAATAATTTATTGCAGTGGATGAGAGTTGGGAGACGGAGCTGAAAGGAGGCTCCGAAAATCCGGCGCCACAGCCTCTTTCTATGAACCTGGAGATCATCAGCCTCTTCAGCCCTGAAGTCGCACACACCACCCAGTCACAACTTGCAGTCGTTTTTCTCTTTCCCCGTGGGCTCCCTTGCTGTGCCCATTCATTTGGTCCGAGGGTTGCCTGGCGCCTGTCCGCGCTGGGAGTGCGTGGGGGACTCAGAGCAATTCTAGCAAAGTTGCCCTTTATCCGGCGTCCACGCGTTGGGGATTCTTTCCCCGCGGGGCCGCGCCTCTCTTCTGCTTCGGGGAGCCTCCGGGGCCTGGGAAAGGCGGCGTGTTTTCCAGCACTCGGCCTCCGTGCTCCTGTTTTATTTCAGTTCAATCCCAGGGGCACTTACCCAAGCATAAATAAACAATACTGCTTATTAGAGAGACAAAACGGCGCAGAAAAGGGCTACGCGGAAAAGCAAGCAAGGTGGCATTTTTAACACGTGGTCAGAACGTTCAGGACAGCTTAGGAAAGGAGTCTGTGGTGTGCGCATCGCTCTAAGCCTAGACAAGTTCGCTGTACCCAGATTTTGCCAGAATATGAGGGTCTTTCTTTCTTTTTTAAATCTCATTGGTGTTAACTTCTGAAAATCAGGTGCTATAGCGTATCTGCTTTACTATCATCGCCTCCTCTACCTCCCGTTTGCACCCCGCCTTAGGCCTCTTCAAAAAAGGAGGGGGTCTCCCAGGTATAGCTATGCATTGATACCGTTATTCCGGGTTTGTCGGGAAAAGCAAACAGTTCCTTCTCTTTAAGTAGTGATAACACGGGCTTTGTGGAAGAGATATCTTAATGGGTGTGATCAGATCATTCCAATCCGACCAAAAAATAGTAATAATAAAGCCTTTCTCTTTTCAAAATATCAGTGGACTGATACCTTCTGATTGTTGACCATGAATTGGTGATTTCTCCCTGCTGCGGGTGAAACCAATTTCTGTCCTGACCGATGGCCTTGGAATAGGGCCTCCCATCTGTTCTGAACGACTGACTCCCTTACAAAGTCAGAAACTCTTCCTGCCTGCAAATATTGGCACCGCACTGCTACAACAGGCGGTGCTGCTTTAAATAGGACGGTTTCTGCAGGGCTAAGAGAAAGTCCTAACCTTCTTATCCACCAGATTACCTGCCACTGACCCCAAAGGCAAAGGGACACTAAGAAAGACTTTGCATTCTGAGCCGTCTGGGGAAGTGAATCAACTGTGCCTTCCAGGAACCTCTATTTGATCCTGGGAGTTGGAATAGTCTAGAACAAGTCTCCCTGAGCCAGTGGCTTAAAGTAGCTAAGCCTTTGCAGCTTTATCGGCCCACTTTGGATGCTGTTGTTCAGATAAAGTGAACTTTGGAAGTAACAGCTTTGCTTCTTCAGTCCAATTCTGTTGGTCAGTGTCATCCTTGGACTTGAATTACAAGGGCAGTTCTACTTCTGGACCTGTTGACAGGATATGCCGAGCTTACCAAGGCGAACTCTATATATGCCTTCTAGAAGTATCAGACTAGAAATCTTACTTCCACCACACACACCCTGGGACTGCTGCAGATAGGACCAGGGGAGCCTGACTTGAATAACACCCACTCTGCCATCCAGGGCATCTCCTTTTAAGAAAGGATCATTATCCAAACTGGACTCCACCTCCCCCGCCCCCTCCCAAAAAAGACCAATACAGACTCCCATTTTCTTCCCAGCTTCAGCTGATGACCTCTACACATTGTTTTCTTACTTCGTTTCTGTGTTATCTCTGAAACTGTTCAGCTGTTTCTGCCCTTTCCACCTTCCTAACTAGATGACATCTTCTTAGGAGGGTTATTGGGGCAAGGTTTCCAAAGTTGCCTCAGACAGTGTTGGTATTGAAAACAGCTTATTTCTTCCCAGAATTTCCTCAATCAATTGGCCTAGGTCTGACAGTTTCAAAGAGGACGAACCGGACTTACATGAAGGCAGACAGTGAGCACAGAGTCCAGTCCCCATGGGCTTCAGGTGTTTTGATCTGTTGTCCACTTGCTCAATTTTGACAGTTAGGTGCTAATTCCTAGCACATGGCATGCTAGGCCATGTTCCACCCAGACACTTTTCATGTTACCATGATAGCAAGTCTTCAGTGTCATTAACCCCTACATAGGTTTTAAAATAAAATTATAAATGTAATATATACACAAGTCAAAATACCTCAAAGAATAAAAGCTATAAAAAGAATGTCAAAGCCTATCCTGAATCATTTATTGGTATTTAGGAATTCCTGGATTTTTCTATATGCCATTAATTTATGAAGACAAGAGAGTGAGGCTCAAAATCTTGATGCCTGATGATAGTCCTGTCTTTAGATTGAATGTTCCTCTTACTCTAAATTACTAAGAGGAATGGGAAGGAGAGGGAGGTGAGTGAAGCCTAGAAAAAGAGGAAGGTCAAGTCAGAGAGAATATTTTCTCTTCCCTGTTCTTCATGCTTCCACTCTGCCAGAAGTGTCCTGCAGTCCAGACCATGAGGGTTCCAGACTCATTGCAACAGATCAAGCAATTTTCCCAGCCCCACTCCATACTTCACTGGAGAGACATTACTCCAGTGCTATCTATATCTGCACTAGCTCTGAGTCTGTGGAAAGTTTCTGAGGCAGATTATTTCCCTGCCTTTCTCTTTGGAATGTAGGGAGACTTTTATCAGAAGCCAGGAAAGGACAGGACCTGGGAGAACTTAAATTCTCTCTCTATAAAAAGAGCAGAGGCCTTTTAGATACACCCTCTGACCCTTCCTCTGTAAGGTGGTTTTTAGGGTTCTTTGCAAAAGGATGTGCTGGTGGGATTTAGGGGTTTGCATTTTGCGTGGGATGCCTAAGAATAGGGCTAGAGGTGCGTATTCAGGAGGAAGGGAATAGTCATAATCTGTGAAAGACTGACTGGATCTTTGCAACTAGAGACGTGAGGGGGAACAATATGAATTGGATTTCTTTCTCCAGAAGAACACCAAGTGTGGGGTGTCTAATGGTTGGCAAGAAGTGAGAGTAAAAGGATACCTGAAGCTTGGGTAGTGTCTACCACCAGGGGCTCTTGTTACTGTTCAGGGGTGGACCACGACTGGAGACAAATGGCATGCTATGTGAGCTTCCTGGAACCAACCATTCCATTCATCTATTATTATTTTTAGGAGTGGAAAAGGGAGAGATTCTAGAGAGGGGTATAACGATGCTTTTCTGCCCTGTCATTCAGAATTCTTCATTCTGGAAAAATTACAATCCTGAGTTTGGAAGTTTCATAAGTGAGAGCAAATGATATGATGGCCATGGTGCAGGAGACTGCAGAAAAGCAGCTGCTTGAGAGGGGCTGGAGACTGCACAGCCTTTCTAGAAGCACGCACAACTCCTGCAACGTGTGAAACTCTGAGATGGTAGGAAACGATAATCGGGGCTTCGGGACGGAAGGGAAAAAATGGTTTAAAGTTGAATGAAAGACGTCGGGGAGGGGCTGCATGGGGAGAAACCATGAAAGTCAGCTTTTCCTCCAGGCCTGTTACGGTGTCTGTGTCAGCACAAAGGACACTGCGCCCCCTGGTGTAAGACTGGCAGGAGGCGCCAGCAAAGAGCCAAGGAACCCAAAGGCAGTCTAAAAGCGGACCCTTTGGAAAGAGGATGTGTGTTGCCTTTTCTTTTGTTAGATCAGTGAATTGAACTTAAAAGAGCTTTTGTTTTCTCAACTTTAGCTTTGGAGCCTAATAGGGATTCTGGGGTAGAGAGCGAGATTTTTTTTTCCCATGAAAATTTAGACTGTGAGGACTATCCCAGCTTAGAAGTTGTGTGGTGCTGTGAAAAGTAAATAAATGGGCTGAAAGCAGCACGCATTTTAAGGGGAACTTATTTAAAATATTAGAGCATCCCTTTCTTTGTCTTAAGATGAAACAATTTAGGATAATATGTTTTAAAGATTTTTTTCTAAGCTCCAATACCAGGATTTATTAAATAATTGTTTTATTCTTTCCCCCGTGTTTTGCAAATTTAGCACCATTTCCCTCATTTACATTCAGGTCAACAGATGTGTATTTTAGTATCATGAAGTGCTAATTCTGAGCAAAGATTTGTGTGATCCTTTCCTTTTCGAATCACAAAATATGTACGGATTGGGGTTGAGGATGTGTCTTTGTGGAAAGCACATGCTTTGCATGAGACCTGGGTCTACTGCTAGAAATACAAATAATTGAAATCACTGAAGATAAAAATATCTGTCTTGTGTGTATGTATGTGCACACCCATGTTAGAAAGCATCCCTCCTTTCTGCCTTTTATGCAGTCTCCTGTAAGAAGCATCACTGAACAGGTCTTCAGTCTCTGCTGTTTTAAAAATAAAGTACTAAAGTGCTGTGCTGGAAATTATGCCACTAAGTGTTATATGTGGTAGGTGTGAATGCATGCTTCAATAGTTCCAGGCACCAGACCAAAAACTTCCCTAGAATTAGCAGAGTTTCAGCTATAATCTGGCTAACATTTCTACTAATAGGTACAAAGACCAATTTAGAAGCATGCTCTCTCTAAAGGGCTGGATGGTTGGGCTTCATTGAAATTTAGGGCTGTTCCTTTGTATGATCAGGTGATTTTTAAGGAGGATTCAGCCTGAGAGAAGAATTATGTAGCAACGGAGGAGTTTCCTCTCCTAAATCTTCTAAGTCTAGTCTCTATGATGAATAGTCAGCTCTATCTTGTGGCAATTCCTGCTTTCTGCACTACAGTTGAACTCATCTCTATAGAATGACTCCAGTTTTTGTTTTGTTTTAGGTGTATTTTGGCAGTCTTGGGGTGCCGAAGTTTTGTATATAACCCTTTTTTGTTTTTGTTTTTGGGTCACAATCTGCAGTGCTCAGGGGTTACTCCTGGCTCTATGCTCAGAAATCGCCCCTGGCAGGCTCAGGGGACCATATGGGATGTGGGGATTCGAACCACTGACCTTCTGCAAGAGAGGCAAACGCCTTACCTCCATGCTATATCTCCGGCCCCAGTTTTGTATATAAATACCATAAACTTTAACACTTTTGAAACACTGCCACCTTAACTATAATAAAAAAAAAACACAAAACAAAACAAAAAGTGAATCTTGTGCATGATCAATTTAGTAACAGCTTAGTTTTGTAGATATATTTTTGCAGTGTGCTGCTATTGTCCCGTATTGGGATATAATAATATGCTCCTGAGAGGAGTCTGTCCTTCTCCATGAGAGCTGGAAACCAAAAGGAAGAGGAGCAGCTGCACAAACAAGATGTTCCAGACAATCATTAGGGGCCAGGGTAATGCCAGGACTTGGAGCAATGTGCCACCTTCAAAGAAAAAAAGCTCTATTATATCTGAGTTAGATTGGAGTTGTCCCTAGAAAATTCCTATATGGAAATATCAGCATATCAGAATTTGATTTGACAGCATCTGGAGATAAGATCTTTAAAGTGTTTGTGTTGAAGGGGGTCTTTTGGGTGGGTTCTGATCCAACTATTCAATGAAGAAGGCCTGAAGGGAGTCCTTTATGTGAAAAGAGATTAGAGCCTAGGCAGGTTGAGAGAAAGGTCCAAGAGACAAGAAGAAGATAGTGAAAAGCAAGCCAGGGAGAGAGGTTTGTGAAAAAGTAATCTTGTTGATACCCTGATAGCAGGCATCCAGTCTCCAGAATGGTCAAGAAATAAATCTCTGTCATTCAAACCACTAAAGTCTGTGGAACTAAGCTATGGTAGAGTGATCAAACTAATACAAGTTGTAACTTGGCACCAGGCAATACTGTGCTCTATTGGGGGTGGGGGAGGGTGAGGTAATGGACTTGGACTGATGGTTCTCTTTTATGTTTATAATAAATGGTAAAAATCTGTCTTTTTAACTGTTTCTGGCAGTGGACACCTAGGACAGTATTATAAAGTGACTCTGTACCTAGCTAATGTCTGGCTGTTGACATTTTGAAATTCTCATTTTTTTTACAGGATCTCTATTTTCATATTGTACTGGGTCCATAAACTATGCATAAATACAGTTTATGCTGACAGATAACAGATATTAAAAAATGAGAGGGTGAGGAATAAGGGAACAAAACAAAGTATGTCTAAGCAAAATAAGGGCACCCTAAGACAAATACTCAGATGTCTTCTGCAGCTGGGAAGAAAGTTATTGATATATATCAATATTTATATTATATGATTAATATAATATGATATAAAATATAAATGTTAATATATAATATATTTTATATTATATATATTTAGGCTTTTTTTTTACTGGGATGCTTTAAGCCAGTGTGATACTATTCAAGGTGGTTCTTTCTTCTCGATGGATGGACAATGAGGCATTAGAGGAAAGGTGCAACAGGAGGGACTATTTTGTTTGGGGTAGAGGGTAGAATTCATCACCTGTTCAGGAACTCCTTGGCAGTTCTTCTTGACTCCCACACAGGCACCAAGTTGGGTTTTGTGAAATTAGAGCTGAGAATATTCTACCTATATGACCAGAATCACCTCAAGAACTAATTATCGCTATGTAGAAGGAACATGGCAATGTAGCAAGGCATGGGAGAGGTGGACATTGGGTGGACTCCTTTTTTTTTTTTTTTTTTTTGGTTTTTGGGCCACACACGACGTTGCTCAGGGGTTATTCCTGGCTGTCTATTCAGAAATAGCTCCTGGCAGGCACGGAGGACCATATGGACACCGGGATTCGAACCAACCACCTTTGGTCCTGGATCGGTTGCTTGCAAGGCAAACGCCACTGTGCTATCTCTCTGGGCCCTTTTCTCTTTCTTTCTTACTTTCTTTCCTTTCTTCTTTCTTTCTCTCTTCTTTCTTTATTTCCTTTCTTCTTTCTCTTTCTTTCTTTCTTCTTCCTTCCTTTCTTTTTCTTCTTTCTTTCCTTTCTTCTTTCTTTCTTTTTCTTTCTTTCTTTTTTCTTTTCTTTCTCTTTCTCTTTCTTCTTTCTTACCTTTCTTCTTTCTTTCTGTTTCCTTCCTTCCTTTCTTCCTTCCTTCCTTTTTCTTCTTTCCTTTCCCTTCCTTCCTTTCCCTTCCTTCCTTCCTTCCTTCCTTCCTTCCTTCCTTCCTTCCTTCCTTCCTTCCTTCCTTCCTTCCTTCCTTCCTTCCTTCCTTCCTTCCTTCCTTCCTTCCTTCCTTCCTTCCTTCCTTCCTTCCTTCCTTCCTTCCTTCCTTCCTTCCTTCCTTCCTTCCTTCCTTCCTTCCTTCCTTGATTTTTGGGCCACACCCGGTTACTCCTGGCTATGAGCTCAGAAATCGCCCCTGGCTTGGGACCATATGGGACGCCGGGGGATCAAACCGCAGTCTGTCCTATGTTAGTTAGCGCGTGCAAGGCTGTGCCACCGGTCCGGCCCAGAACTCTTTCTTTTTTTAGACCAGAATTCTTTTTTTTTGGGGGGGGGGCACAACAATTGGTGCTCAAGCAATTACTCTGACTCTGCACTCAAGGATCACTTCTGGCACCTTTGGGAATCACTGGCATCCTCAGGGGGATCATATGGGATGCTGGGGGTTGGACCCCAGTTGGTCGTGCGTGAAGCAAGAACCCTACCAGCTGTCTCCTGGTGCCTAGATTCAAAATTCTTGAGGGGTTCCTGGCTGGACTTCATCAATAGGGTTAGAAGAAAAGTAGCACTGTTTGTTTCAAGGTCTGGGTAAACCAAGGCACTTTATTATGAGTAAATGAGTAAACCTCATTAAATACTAGTAGATTTGAGCGGGAAAGGAAAATATTTGCCCCAGTGAAAGGTCATCAGTGAATAGAATAGAGTTATGGGGGGAGATTATGTCAAAATCCTGTTTTTAAGGTTTCTCACTCAAAATATTATAGCAGATTGTTTGGTCAAGAGTTTTCTAGTTCTATTTTAGCTCAGTACTGGCTAACTAGAGAGTGTAAATTTTAAGAGAATTTATTTCTTATGCACTTTTATGCCAACTCCCTCAAGGCTATGAGTGGAATACTGTTTGAGACACTCTGAATTTCTTGGAAGTAAGTTGTTATATAAAGAAATGGTTTTTTTTTTCCTTTGCAGATCTACTGGATACACAGAGGAACTCCCCCCAGGTCATGCAAGAAAGAAAAATGAAACTCTGTATCAGGGAAGCTTAAAAAGTCCCCCATTTCTCCAAGTTTCCACAAAACCTAAAATGGATTTATAGGTCAGAGAGTATGATTTTTTAAGTTAATTATGCTTTGCACATGAAGTCTTTGAAAGTACACAGAAATGGACAAATTTTTGAACTTATTGTAAGTGAGACTAAGATGTCTGTAAATTCCCTCAGAGGGAATTTAATCAATGATCTATGGTCCCCAAATCAACTACTCCTCTGGTAAACAGTACCTTCCTTGTTTCTGGAATTGGTAAGCAGGACTTATCTTTTGGGCTTTGCTAGTTTTAAGGGGTTGGATTAAGAATCCAATGTTTAAGAGGTCTGAAATTATATATATATATATATATATATATATGTCATTTTTTAATTTAATTCATAAATGACAGTTCTTGAAAGATGTGGAAAATAAGAAATCCTTCTAAAATGTTTAGCTTAAAAGACTATTACTTTTCAAAATCCTTTATTGGGAAAAGCCAGCACACCAAGCAGTGCTCAGGGTTTAATTCTGGGTGGCATTCATTCACTCCTGGCATTTCTTGGAGTGCTGGCAAGTCTGGGGATTGAACCCAGATTGACTTCATACAAGAAAAGCACTCTACTCATACTACTGCTCTTGGTCAAATAATAAGATTTTTTTAAAACTTATTTTGGGGGGGTGTCCAGGTTATACTAACCTAAGCCCAGAGGCAGTTCTTGGCTCTGTGCTCAAGAGTAATCTCGGTGGTGCTTGAGGGGGCATGCCATGTTCTTCTGGGCATTAAACTAAAGTTGATGGGATGGATGCAAAGCAAGCATCTTAACCCCTGTACTATCTCTCTGGTTCCAAAACTGTTGGTTAAAGAGAAATAAAACCTTGTCACATAAAATCTTGTACAAATTGCCAGAGCAGTATCACTCATAATAGCCGAAAAGACGCCTGAGTGCACATCAGTGAATTAAATGATAAAATTCGTTGCAGCCTTAAAATGGAATACTAGTTGTCAATATAAATGAATATTTGGTTTATGTCACAATGTCTGAAGTGGATTTCCTTGGGATTCATATGTAGAGGCTTAAAAACAGATTTCATGAGCTATGCAAAAATAGATAATTTCCCTAGGTGGAGAGAATGGTTTGCAGATCCATGAAGAGGCACAATGGTTCTACCTTTCACTATTTTGAACTTTGCAGAAAAAAAATTCCCGAATCTAAAATCATTAAAATACATTTAAATAATGAAAGCTGTTTTTGTCTTTCTACCATATGTCTTCTCCAAACTTGCTCTTAAGGAACCCTAGCTCTATTTTCTATTTATAAGATTTGATATTCCTGGACTTTAGCTTTAGACACCATGACTCTTGATCAATCCATGTATTTTGTCCTCATGTGTTAGAACTGACTCATATAGCTTGTCTGAACCACTTGGTACACTTTCAGTAATTCTGTGAGTCAATTGTCAAGCATTATTACTATTCAAATATAAAGTTGAAATTCACAATTAAATTATATTTAAAATGGGGGTCGAAGAGACAGCACAGCAGTAAGGCATTTGCCTTGCATGGAGAAGGACAGTGGCTCGAGTCCCGGCATTCCATATGGTCCCCTGAGCCTGCTGGTTTCTGAGCATAGAACCAGGAGTAACCCCTGACTGCTACCGGGTGTGACCCAAAACCCAATATATATATATACATATATATGTATATATATTTAAAATGAAGTTAACATGCTTTCAAATCTCTTTACATCCTAAATATTTGATTATATATGCTTTTATATAATTAATTTTCCTTAAGTGGGGTTAGGGAGTCTATTGGTGCCTGGCGCTCTGTGCTTGGAGATTAGATAAATGCAAGTGCCTTAACCCCTGTACTATCTCTCTGGCCTTTATTACTTTGATCAATGGTTACTTTCATTGACAGTTCTGTAGATGTATATGTAATGTGCAGTTTGTTCCAACCTCATATTCCTTGACTTCTCGTTAACACAAAATTGAACATAGTGACAGTATTTTATTTTAGGACCAGCCAAATTCTGTGACTTGGTCTTTATAGATTTTTTTTTTTTTGCCAAGAAGATTAATGAACTTTTACCAGATGTAGTGAAATAGATTTTTTTTTCACCCTCATGCCATGTCTGGAGCGCAGGGCCTCACATATGCAAGGGAAGTGCTCTCCTGCTGAACCATATCTTGGACACAGCTAGTAGGCCAAATGGTCAACTTCCCCTTAAAAATATGTTTGCATATAAAGCCCTGAAATTTGTGACTATGACCATATTTGGAAACACATTCTTTGTAGCTATAATAAAGCTAAAGATCTTGAGATGAGATCATCCTGGATAATCTTGAAGGACCCTAAATACAATCATGTGTGTCCTTAAAAAATGAGGCAGATGGAGATTGGAAGCTGACATACAAAGACCCATAGATAAAATAAGGAGGCACAGCAGTAAAAATGGGGATGATGCTGCCACAAATCAATAAGTGCTAAAGCTAACTAGAAACCAAGATACAGGAAATAATTACACTTAGATCTTCTGGAGAGAACACAGCACTCTGAAGAAACCACTGAAGATACCATGTTGTTTCAAATCATTGGCCTCAGAAATAAGAAAGAACATGTCTGTCATATTTTAGATTAATTGGTTTGTGCTAATATGTTATAGCAGCCACAGGAAATGAATATACCTGAGGTATATACTATACCATTACCACACCATGGTAATCTTATATGGATGAATCACAACTAGAGAAAACAAAAATCCAGTTTTTATTATAAAAGAAACATTGCTTCCCACTGGGAGAAAGGGGACTGCTGACTGGTTCCATCTTTGCAATCATATTTGTCTAAGAATGAAAACAAACAGATAGTAGTGAAATTGGAATATAGAGGAAAGAGAGATGGGGAGAGCAAAAGTGAGATTTTGTATATTGTTTGAGAAGCTGGATCTGTTCTACCACTGGAAAATTTTTATTTCATGAACAAATTAACTTCTTCGCTCTTTAAATGAAGTACCTAAACAATATAGATGTAATTTATCAAAGGACACTTGGAAGTACTTATTTGTACACTCTCTTGTAAATATATACAATTGCTATCATTTGATCAGTTTCTATTTAAATCAAGCATAACTTACAAAGACAATCAGGAAAAATATAAATCAAATAATGAACAATCTTAGATCTACCTGAATCCAGTCATATTTATTAGTTCCACAAACACTTATTGAGCCTAACCATGTCTAAAATCGTCTTTTGAGGAGAGGTATCCATCCATTTACGAGCTTATTTGCCAATAAAAAGTTTAGCAGAACACATTACTAAAGACACTGGTAATACTAACTTTTCATTATATCATCTACATTATTCTGGGTAATACTAAGTTTACATAGTTTTATTCCTTTTCCTAAAATGAATTTGTTTAACTTACATTTCAAATACTTAATTCCTTCATGAAACTAAATTTTGGTATATTCACGGACATTAAAAAATTCTTTCAGCAAATTGAAAGTTTAAGACCAGGAATATTTTTTAGGGCAATTTTCAATGATACAGTATCTTTTGTTGTTTTGTATCTTTCAGGAGTTTTTATTCCCATTATCCTTAGTAATTTGTTAGTGCAGACAAGCACATATGTCAGAAAGGAACATGTAGTGACAGACATAATGGCATTGGACTCTCTTTAAGAAAACAAATCTTTTTATCTTCAGGAATTCTATCTTTAGTCATTCTTTTCCAGTTCATGAGGTTTAGAATTAATTTTGTTCCCCATAATCCTTTATCTTTCCTCTACTTTCATATAACACTGTTTTTTTTTTTTTTGATGAGCACATTCTGGATGAATTCCCAATCAACTTTTATAATCTAATTAAACTCAACTAAATTTAACTCAGCATTTATACTCAGTTTCTTAATAGTTTATTAAAGCTCATCTTGATTTCTTTTTTAAAAAAGTATTCTCAAAGTTACTTATTGTGAATGAGCCCTTACTAATTTTGTTACTGGCATAAATGCTAATAAACTAAGACAACTTGCCTTATTTGAGATGGAGATAAACAGTTAAATTCAAATATACAAATAATATACTATTCTTCCAGCACTTTGCATTTGCTTTGTGTGTTTTCAAGTTAACTCCTGCATAAACTATCAAACACTTAAAGAACAAGCAAACAACCCCAACTGTCTCTGTCGGTCTCTCTCTCTCTCTCTCTCTCTCTCTCTCTCTCTCTCTCTCTCTCTCTCTCTCTCTCTCTCTCTCTCTCTCTCTCTCTCTTTTTCCTCTCTCTCATTCACATACACATATGAAGCCAAGGGAATAAGAGATCTCTGAAGGAAATATATTATCCATTAGTTGAGCAATAATAAATAATTTTAAGTTTACTCTCCTCCACTTTAGAACAATTCCCCTTTATTAACTACAAAATATAGGAACCAAACTCTTTCCAGAGACTAGGATGTTTATCAATATAGACTTAAAGCAAACCATAAAATTAAAACCTTGGCTTTAGAAATCTTCATTCTTAGAGCTCTATAGCAGTTTAAGAGAGAACTTGGGAATGCTTCACTTTACCCCTCCCCCCCAAATGAGAGAAGCCAGTCTCAAAATAAGTGTTTATTTAGGAAGTTACTTTCTTTTCATTAACAAGAACAGCTTTGAGTAACACTCATTTCTGATAATGCAGGCTTAGGAGATCCCATGAAAGTTTGCCTTTTCCCCCTAAAGCTAAAGAAAAACTCACCACCAAAGTTGAAATACAAGGAACTGGAAAAAATCAGTGATTTGTTCCCTGATGGCAACTTTCCGCCAGACATAAGAGTTTCTATACACTAAATTGTTTTCTTCTTGTGGAAAACACTGATAGCCATCTAGGTGAATGGATGTAATTAGGTAGTTTGTGTGGCTCCAATTCTAAAATACTTTTTATTTTTTTCATCAAACACCTCAATATTTGCCCAGGGAACTGGAGGAAAGGATTGGTTCTCTGTGTGTCTGACCCTGGAGACATTCTAAGCAACAATGACAAAGGCTGGGAGTGACTACAATAGTGAGCCATCCTTCCTTGGACCTGAATGTAGAGTGATGAGCTAATGCAACTTTTCCATTCTGACTGCCATAGTTTTATGAGCATCAAAAACTGGGTGTCTGCCACTATCAACAAATAGAGCTCAAAGATGCACAGGAACTCAAATTAGCCCTTAAACAGCAGACATCTCATTCTCCCAGAGCTCAGAGTGCTGCCTCCATTTTTTACTGTGTGTAAGATGGAAACTCTTCATTGGCTGAATTTTGTTTGTATTTTGGTTTATTTGTCTATGGGCAAAAGGAGGTGCCTTTCCAGCTGTGCTCTGATATTTGGGGGCCACTCCTAATGTTGTTCTTTAGTAGGAAATGCTGAAGGCCAACAGGGTCATAACTTGACAGTGCTGGAGAGAAAATCAAACCCAGAACATCTCATCTCAGACCAGCAATCAACCCTTCGGTGTTGTTTCTGCCTTTGGCAGGATTCTTCTTCTGTTTTTCTTTATTTTTGATTTATGTACCATACCCTAAGCACACTTTGCTTTGTGCTCAGGGGTCACTTCTTTATCCGTGTTCAGAGTCCATACTTTGTGGTGCTTGGGGGACCACATGAGTGCCACTTTAGCCCATCTTGCTGGCCCAGCTGGATAATTCTTAAAAAAAAAAAAAAAAAAAGTGTACTCACTACCTTCCCATGTGATTGTGGTTTAAGAAACTGGAATAGGAGAGGAAAGATAGTACAAAAGGTAAGTTATTTTGCTCACAGCTATGCCAATTATGACTCTAGTTCAAATCTCTAGCACTGCCAGGAGTCACTCCTAAATCACAAATAGTCTCCGAACATGGCCAGGTATGGCACAACAGCCAAATATAAATACGTATGTTATATACTTTTATATATAATTTAATTATTACAAAAATAAAGAGTAAATGAAGAACATTTTTTTTAAACATCAGATGATGTTGGTAAGATAGCTAATGGGATAGAGCACATGCCTTTCATGTGCACAGGCCTTGAGTTCCATCACTGAGTAATATTGCCCAGGAGTGAGTTCCTGAGAAGCTAAATGAATGCTTAGCTTAAGAGACCTTCTTAGAGGCCCTTTCATAGTCTTGTATCAATTTTATATTTATAGGTTTATTTTAGATCTTTTAATTGGATAAGATATAAATTCTATTCCCAAGATGAGAACCTACCTGTAAGCTATGTAAGTAGCACCAAATCTTGACTTGAGGAAACGACAGAAACTAAGCACAAACTCCTTTCCATCTTGCATATATTCTCTATTTCCATGCCTGAGTATTACTGTCAAGGATGAGGCCCTCTCTTATTTTTAATCCTTAGAGATGGTTCCTCTGTAACAAGAGTAGTTCTAAAACTAGCTGTGGTTTAAGTTCTTTTCCTGAGCTCCTTCTTGAAAGAACACTCCATTGTGGGTAATTATCCCAGTGACTTATGGACTGTAAAGCCAGGATTTTCATACGTGGTTCTCTTTTTTGGTTTCTCATCATCACTGTTCCAAAGTCAACGAAGGTTTTTCCCCAGGAAGTTGATGGCTTTGGACTAGATTTCTATACTTTTTCAACAAGTCTCTCAAGGGACTAAGCTATAGCAACATTTGTTTTTTCTGATCACAAAAGCACTGGCACATACATGATTATAGAGATACACACATATGTATACACATAAATAACTCAAAACATTATAATAATGTACAACAGTACTAAGAAAATCAGTTCACTCTTTCAAGGCATATATATGAAATTTTAATTTTTTTTGCTTGTTGGGGCCACACCCAGAAGTGCTCACGAGTTACTCCTGGCTCTGTGCTCAGAAATTACTCCTGGCAGGCTTGAAGGACCACGTGGGATGCTGGCAATCTAATCCGGGTCAGCCAGATACAAGGTAAATGCCCTATGCACTACTATCTCTCTAGTTCTGAAAATTTTATTTATAATTTTAAAAAGACAAAAGAGAGAGAAATTTAACTTTAAATAATCAGGGTGCCTTTTTCTACCTAGAAATACGACTTAGACATTTTTTCCATGCCAGTCTGTAAAAATGAAACTTCCTTTTAATGGCTCTATGCTACTGTCTTGTTGGATTTAATGATTTATCTCTTAACCAATAGTCTGTAAATGCACTTTTGTAGGCTTTCCAGTTTCCCTATAACTGAGTTTCTTGCCAGAGTCATTTTACACTTACATCTTTGAACAGTTGTAGGGCCATTTCTCCTTGATGAATTTCAGAGGGTGAATTATTATTGGGTCAAAAACTATGAGCATTTTATTTTTAATAATTATTACCAAATTTCCTGCATTAATTGTATACTGATTTACATCCTGGGTACATTATATGAAGCTTATTTCTTTACCCGAATTCCTCATCTCTCTCCTTAAACAATAAATTCATGCAATTGGGGATGCCTTGAGTGAGTTAGGAGTTAAGAGATTTAGTCTATGGAGTTTTCCCCTATATAAAAAGCTAATGAAGAGTCACAAAGTCTGCCCTTGATGAAACTCTTGCTCTGAGTAAGCCAACAATCAGAGCGAGAACAAGCAAATGTGTGAACCAAAGTGTACCCCATGTAATTATGCTTTAAGAAAATGGATCAGGGCAGGAGATATAATTCAAAGAGGTAAGTAATTTGCTTGGCATGCAGTTATGACAGTTGTGACCTTGGTTCACTTGTAACCCACTGCTTGTGTCTATCTTGGTTTATTAGAGACAATTTGTTAGTGGAGATATAAGTAAAGCATTATTACAGTATATCTGCAACTTAATTATCAAAGAAATATAAATCTATCCTGACATAGGCACTGCTATTTCAACAGAAATAGCACATGTATTCTAGTAACATTAGATTATATCTTCACAGTTACTTTATTTCATCCCAGTATTTAATGGAGCCAAGAACTTTGAAAAGCTCTCTTTAAAGGTTTGTGAACAAAGAGGTGATGTCAAATTCTCCTGTGAAAGAGCAGCAGGTTTTATTCATACTGGGACACTTATCTTGAGGATTACTATGACTTATATCTCCAGAATTAGTATCTCTGGCTAGAGTGAAAGAAACTACAGAGGTTATCCAGTTAAAATATTTTGATATTGTGCTCTAGAAGGCCATGGCACTGCTTAATAGAGTCAGAGAAAGTTGATGAAGTGTAAGGAGACTAAATTAGAGAAGTTCATGGTTTTTTCAGGTATTCTCATCCAAATCCTTCAATAAACCCCCACTCCAGTCCATTTCATATGGAAGACTACATTTTGTGTTTGCTACAGGTTTATCTTTTATTCTCCACATATGTAAAATGAATACGAATATGCAAGTGATACCTATTTTATGAATAATAAATAAAATAATACTCTTCTCATAAGTGCTTCACCTAGTGCCCTGAACATTGCCAAAAACTCAATGAATAGTTCATTTGTCTTATATTTTATGTTATTTTCCTTTTAATAAAGATGCTACTGCTAAAATATATATATATTTAATATATATATATATAAATATATATATATGCTTTAAAATCACCCATTTATTTCTCTCATCTATAAAGTATGGTGATTATTTCAGATGAATGATTTTAGATTTTGTTCATTTCCTGATTACTTACACACTGGTCATTTGTCCCCCTCACAAACTCTAATCTCCTATCAATGAAATTTCTGGGGCCCCTGAGGAGAGTCTGACTCTCAACAATAATGGCCTCACTCACCACTAGGTTGGTAAGACTGCAGCAGCTTTATCTGTGTTCCCACAGCTTTCTAGAAAAAGTATGGCAGTACAAAAAAAAAAAAAAAGGTTTTCTTTGACCTTAGCGAAAAAAATTTCTGCAGGTTCATCATGAGAATTTAATTGGAAATGTGAGAAAGAATACTTCTAGTTGCTATGTTTCCCATGATTATGAGGAAACTTGAAAGTAATTTAGAAATGGACCCTGGAACTTTTTAAGATTGGCTGAATTTTCCATTCTTGGCCAGACATTTTTAGAAGAAAGAACTCATCCAACAGATAGTCTTATCAATCTTTGACTTAGGAAAGCTGGTCTCTGTGTGGGAAAGTTTTCAGGTTTTCCTAATGACTCACAGACATGAGCACAAGGGGAGACTTTCAAGCAATTTTTCTCAGAATGGTCTAACATAAGACCCAAACCAGAGAGGAGGAGAACAACTTTCCAAAATGTCTTTTGTACCCCAAACTTCCTGCTTTGCCAGTCACTGCGTGGTCCGAGAGCCAGACATTGGTGTGGGGAGGAACTTCTTTGTGTCAGGGCCATTGGGGTTTGTGGTAGACTTAGGAACAAGTAGACGTAAAAACTATAGAATTAAGGGTTGAGAACAGTATTTAATGAAACCCCGCCCTCCAGACGCTCGTGATCAAAGTCTATCCTTGCACTAAGACAATCGATCTACAGTTGCATACATAAAATTTTGGCAACACTATATCCTCATTGCTTTCAACAGAGGCTTAGCCCTCAGAAACTGGGCATTGTCCCAGAACTGAGCTCCAGTTGCATTACGCATACCAGAAGACACACCACCACAGCTGAGGCCCGTGCAACCACTTTCTTTTAACCTCACGTCTGTGAAAAATTACTTTCCAGAAAAATAAGTGAAACCCGATGTCTTCTCCGGGTGGTTATTTTTGCGCCTATGAAGTCAATAAAACTCCCCAGATTTATTAGACAGCCCTTGTGCGGAAGACAAGACCACTTCCTATTCCCTTGTAGAAATGTGTGCCTTTCCTTTCTGTAACCTTCTGACCACAGTTTTTAATTTTATTCACTTCTTTTATTTTTTTTCCCAGAAAATTTGTCAGTATCTTCTAAGATAAGTGGCTTGGCCTGCACTGAAATCTCTGTCTTTGGGATCCAAGGGGGACATGATAAACATAAGTTAGACTGCCCTAGCTTTTTCTTCTTTACTTCCTACTTTAGAAAAGATGTTTCTCCATGGAAGGCAAACGCCTTACTTTCATGCTATCCCTCCAGCCCCAAGGTCAGTGGTTCAAATCCTGGCCCATATGGTTCCCTGAGCCTACCAGGAGCGATTTCTGAGCATAGAGCCAGGAGTAACCCCTGAGCGCTGTCGGGTGTGACCCAAAAACCAAAATAAAAGAAAAAATATTTCTCTCAGACTCAGCAAAGAGGTTAACCAATATCTTGCCCCACTACTCTCACACTCGCTGGAGCATCTCCCAACAAGTTATACTACTTGAAATCCATGGGTGGATAGTCCTGTTAATAACAATTAGATTTGATTCTATTTAATGCAACAGTATTTATTGAATTCCAATTACATGTGAAAGGACTATCATGAAATATAGATATATAGAGGTTAATGTGCATTCATTCAAAAGACTTCAGAATCTCTTAAGGAAAATAAACATGCTAAGTAGGTAAAATTCATTTTGTGGTATGAACCCCCTAATAACCACAATCTTACGGGTATCAAGACTACAATTAATGAAAGTTTTTTTCAGAAGACACCACTCCTAGAATATATGTGAAACTCAATGAGAGTTCATTAGATGAATTTAGGGAAGGCCATGCTAAGTAGAGGGACTTCCAAGTTAGAGTAAAATAGTAAAATAGAGTAAAATATTTGGGACCTCAGTCCTGTGTACTGTAAATAAGATCAAAATGTAAGCAGCCTATATGTTCATATGTGCTTGTGACCATACCTTTGAGGCAATACAAAGCTACTGAAAAGTTGATTTTTTTTGGACAATCAGAATAACAAAGATGGTGGTGGGAACAAATTGCAAGGTGTTATCTAGAGAAGAAATGAAAGGAGCCTGAACATGTCAGTGTGTTGGGAACAGAGATGAAATTTATAGTGATAATAAAAAATATGTTAAAAAGTTGTGGAGAGGGGCCAGAGCGATAGCACAGTGGTAGGGTGTTTACCTTACAAGCAGCTGATTCAGGACCGACAGTGGTTCAAATCCCGACATCCCATTGGTTACCCCAAGTCAGGAACAATTTCTGAGCACTTATCCAGGAGTAACCCCTGAGCAACACTGGCTGTAGCCCAAAAACACAAAAAAACAAAACAAGCAAATAAAAAACATTGTGGAGGTCAGAGAGATAACTCAGTGGATTAGAGTTTGCATGTAGGAATCCAGGGTTTAGTTCTTGGTACTTCACTGTACCCTCAAAATCTCCACTGCCAATATGACAACCTCCATATGCTCAGCTAGTGGTAGCTCACAAGCATTGCCATGCGTGGTTCCAAAACAAATGCAAAATTCGAAAGACATGAAGAGGAGTATTTAAGATTTTACTGCAGATCAGAAAAAATGTCACCAAAATGCTTTCTTTGAGGAGGGGGTGGTTTGGGGGTCACACCCGGCAGTGATCATGGGCTACTCCTGGCTCTACGCTCAGAAATCGCTCCTGGCAGGCTTGGAGGATCATATGGGATGCTGGGGTTCGAACCACCGTCCTTCTGCATGCAAGGCAAACGCACTATCTCCATGCTATCTCTCCGGCCTGAAAATGCTTTTTATTATTATGTTATTATTTAACTAAGTGGTATTATTCACCTACTTTCAAAAATGTTTTCATGTATAGCCATGAACAGCATTTGTAGGAGGACATCGTCACTGGTACAATCATTCTATTCATTATTTAACTGAGTGTTTTTCCTCTGACACTCATCCACCCACCAGTATTGGGGATCAAGCCCAGGCCCTTACACATGTAAAGCAAATGATTTACTACTGAACCACACCTCCAGTGATCATTTAAAGATAATCTAATCACTACCATCTTAAATTGTGATCATCTGTTAATACACTATTGATCTCAACTAGATAATTTTTAGTCTGTCCAGATTTTAAGACAGTGACAGAGTAGGTGTTTTTACCTATCAATCACTCTTTTGGTTTTGGGCATAGAAAAGAAGTAAATATTTTGGGAATCAGAAAACTATTATTTCTCTAAGCTTCTCCATTTAGGTGAAGTTGTGCAAAGCACCTAAATCCCACTTACAACTGTATAATAGGACAGCATCTTTTAGGTGATAAGAATAAATTAGTGAAAATTAAATGTTTTCCTCATAGGAATTTTTTGTTGATCTCTTTGGTAAACACAGTACTGGGTACTTTATACATAAACATTTCATTGCAACTTTTTTTTTTAATTTTTTGGTCTACATCCAGCAGTGTCCTTGAGATACACCTGGCTCTGAATTTAGGAATCATTCCAGGTGGAACTCAGGGTACCTTTTAGGATTCTGGGGATCAAATTCAGTTGGGCTGCATTCAAAGTAAGTGCTCTCTATTCTCTGTACTATTGCTCTGATCCCAACAATTTAATAATTTTATAGAAAAGTGAACTTAAGCTATTGGAAAGGATTTACATATTACTATATTCCAGTTCTCAAAATGTGCCTGCCTCAAAGTACTTAAGTGCCTTCTTAGTAAGGAATAAATAATAATTTGTATTTAGAATCTAGTCAGTAGCATGATCTGGATTCAGGCTTGTGACTGCATGATCTCAAGCCATGTTATCTTTTAATGGTTTCACAGTTTATCTGGCAAAGGAAGTAGCATAGAAGCTAGTCAAAATGCTGATTTCTACCTTTATTTTTTTTTTTAAGTTTTCAATTTGTCATCAGGTTAGAGCTTTCAAATAAATGGTTTCCAAATTTGGCATTAAGTCGTTTACCAGGTATTTCTACGTGATCAAGCTCAGGATGTATAATTCTTCCTCTTGATCCCAAGTACCAATTATAAATGCTTTATTTTTAATCAAGTTTCACCTTATAGAATCTTCTGAAAGTGCTTCAAATTTAGTATTCCAAACCCAAATTCAACCATTCCCGTTTTCCCCAGGGCCACCTTCCTAAAGTTCTGATTTCCCGTTTCCATTTAGTCATTAGTCTTTCTACTTCTATACCCAACTGGTGATCAAAATAGACAGCTTCTTTTAACCTAAAAATAGGTTTCAAATCTTTTTTCTTAAAAAAAAAATGTAGTGGGATTACATCAGACTTCTGTAGACAAAATTTTCCTATGACGGTGAGCAGATCTTGGAGGCATGCCTTTCTCTTAAAAAGATCTTTCTCCTGACTGTGATCATGTATATAAAACAAAGCCCACTGCCCAATTTCCATGCACTCTCCCATGTATCCTTGGCTTTAGCTGTCTTGAATTTTTTTTCACTGGTCCCCACATAGCTCATACCCTTTTGGATTTTGTGCCTCTGTTCAAGTAGCCTCTTCTGCCAAAAATGACCTTTTCCATCTGTTTTGGACTTAAAATTCTTGCTCATTCCTTAAAGCTCAACTAAATATTACATGTGGGTGAGCATCTTTCCACCCTCAACTGTCTGACTCAAGGACAATTAATGAATCCCTCTTCGCATTCACCAGAACACTTTTATTAAAGTAAATTATTTATGGACAAAGGGTGCATGGGTTCTTAAGGTCAAGAATTACTTCATTCATTAATGATACCCTAATCCTTAAACCAAGAACATTTAATATTTTTATATTTAAGGAAAATAACACATTGTCTTTAAAAAATCAAAGTGAGACAATAACAGATATTTGGGGGTTTTGTTCTAATCCATAGAAGGTACTAGTAAATTTTAGTTAATCTAAGCATAACCCTGCTTATTGACATACATAAAAAGGAACACTGCTGCAAAAAAGGAACACTGGTCTCGGGATTATGTACTGCTGAAAGTCCCATCTTCTAATAATGCAAGTTTCTTAGAGTAGGATGCTTTTTTATATCTTTCTTAGGTTATATTCACCAGACTTTCTTCAGATTTCTCTCATTTTCCTCTCTTACAAGACATTTGACAATTAGAAGACACATTTTTCTCATAGTTATGCAATGTCTCTGCTATATCTGGAAATTTTGGGTCATTTTCCCATATTATATGTTAGCTTTGAAAATGGATGTCCAGCTTTCTTTTACATGATAAAATACCAGTGTCAAGAATCATCATGTCTATTCTATTAATCTAAGGTTCTGTCTTTATTCCAGTGCCATGCTGACAAATGTAGTTTCCATTCTTTTCCTTTTTGCCTTTCTTTTTTCTTCTGTTCATTCTTCCTCTCACCCTCCCCATCCCTTTCTTTCTTCCATTCTACTTCCTCCTATATTCCTTCCTTCTTTCCCTCCTCCCATTCTCTCTTCCTCCCACATTCCCTTTCTCCCTTCTTTTTTTTTTTGTGGGGGGGATCACACCCAACAGCATTCAGGGATTACTCCTGGCTCTAGGCTCAGAAATCACTCCTGGCAGGCTCAGGGGGGACCATATGGGATGCCGGGATCCGAACCATGGTTCTTCTGCATGCAAGGCAGATGTCCTACCTCCATGCTATCTTTTCGGCCCCGTTTTTTTTTTAATATATTAGTTTAAGCACCATGATTACAAACATTTTTGTGGTAGGGTTTTAGTTATAAAAAAGAACACCTCTTCACCAGTGAAACATTCCCACCACCAATGCCCCTAACTCCTTTCTCCCCAACTCCTTGCCTGTATTTGAGACAAGCATTCTATTTCCCACACTCACTCTCATTGTCATAATAGTTGTCAGTGTAGTTATTTCTCTAACTGGACTCACCACTCTTTGTGGCAAGCTTTATATTGTGGGTGGTCCTTCCAGCCCTTGTCTCTATTGTCTCTGTGTATTTTTAAAATGTTTTTTATTTTCTTAAAACCCATAAATGAGTGAGACTATTCAGTGCCTATCTCTCTCCCTCTGACTTATTTCACTCAGCATAATAATTTTCATATTCATTCATGTTTAGAAAAATTTCATAACTTTATTTCTTCTAATAACTGCATAGTATTCCATTGTGTAAATGTACCACAGTTTCTTTAACCACTCATCTGTTGTTGGGCATCTGAGTAATTTCCAGATTCTGACTATTGTAAATAGTGCTGCAATGAATATAGGTGTGCAGAAGGCATTTTTATATTGTGTTTTTCTGTTTCTAGGGTATATCTCTAGGCTCTCATTTTTATGTCCTTCCTCCCATCCTCCCTTCCTCCCTTCACCCAATCCACCCTCCCTCCCTCCCTCCCTCCCTCTCCCTCCCTCTCCCTCCCTCCCTCCCTCCCTCTCCCTCCCTCCCTCCCTCCCTCTCTCCCTCCCTCCCTCCCTCCCTCCCTCCCTTCCTCCCTTCCTCCCTCCCTCCCTCCCTCCCTCCCTCCCTCCCTCCCTCCCTCCCTCCCTCCCTCCCTTCCTTCCTTCCTTCCTTCCTTCCTTCCTTCCTTCCTTCCTTCCTTCCTTCCTTCCTTCCTTCCTTCCTTCCTTCCTTCCTTCCTTCCTTCCTTCCTTCCTTCCTTCCTTCCTTCCTTCCTTCCTTCCTTCCTTCCTTCCTTCCTTCCTTGGAGTTCAGAGGTCCATATGTGATGCTGGTGATCAAGCCCAGGTTGACCCTACCCACTTGTACTCTCTTTGACCCCTTAAAACTGTTGTTTTCTAAGAGTAGAGTTATGTTTTTCTCATACATTTTTTATTCAAAATAGGAGAAAAAACAAGAATGTAAGAAAGGTATAATGATTTCCTTGACTTTGGTTGTTTTATTCATTTACCAATTGGCTTCTACAGAGTCAAAGACATATTTCATAGTCCTAATCAAACTATAAACTCTTTTCCAGCCTAAACATAAAGAATCTCTAATTTTATCCACTTCATACATTTAGTGAAAAATTTGCAAAATTATTTTGAGGAGAAGGCATTGTATAGGGTTTACATAAGTTATAAAACAGAAATAATAAATCACAAATAAATTATCTCAAATTTCTTATTGGCCTTTCATTTATAAAAGCACTTTAATATTTCCTTTTTATTTTTTAATTTAGCAATGGCTATTTTTCAAATGGAAGTAATGACCAAAAGCTAGCCTCATTTTCTAATTACAGTAAAAGACAGTAGACAAGGGTTGTTCCAGACACTGTCCCATCTTGGCTCAAGAAGAAGCTCTGAGCAGTTTTACTATGTGCTGGCTTAGTACCTGGGGCCAGGAAACATCTGTTAGAACATGCAGTCCAGCGGGTGCTCTACTTAATTATAAAATGGCATTGCAATGTCCCTTTGAGTTGGCTGGCTTTAACCTCTAGTGTTATATTATCAAGTAACATGCAATTCTTGATGTTCTGTAACTGGATATTCAATTTAGAGTGAAAATGTTTTGAGAGAAGTGAAAAAAAATTAAACCTTTGCCCTTAGTATAGAGGTATATAGAAAGACAAAAATAGAGGAATGTTTTCTAAGCCATTGAGAAGCATAGATGTGATAGAGGATGCCTTATATAAGAAGTAGGTGACTTATTTCAGGAACAAGCCACACCTCTTGCAGTTTATGTAATACTTTCGTTCATTCTAGGGATCCTTTTGGGATAATCTGGAACAATGAAAATGAGAAACAATGGGAGAACTAAAGAAGAGAGGAGGAATGCTCAGAACAGCAAATCTCATTCACCTTGAATAAGAGGCCACAGAGACCTTATCATTTGTTTTTGGAACATGCACTTTTGGAAATTCTTTGTCATGGCGTAAATCTCTTATTAGGTATTATGTGAATTTATCTTCCCAAATCCTTTTATTTGATGATGGGAGAATAGAGCTCATTGTCAGCAGTGTTGTTTAGAAATACCCCTTTTTTCTCAAAGCTTATTGTAATCACTTCCAGACCAGTGGTATTCTTATGATTTACATCATGTTAAAAAAAAAAAGAAGAAATCTTGAGGATATTTTTCCTCTAAATCTTTTTGAATTATTATGTTAGCCTCCTTGCCAATTTTTTTAAAAACAGGGGAGCTGATGAACTTTTAAACATGTCATTGCATGTTCCAAAATAGCAACTCTTTGTCCTTTCAATGTTTCTTGTAGAAATTTTAAGTTCTGTGTGTATGTGCATATTTGTGTGTGAAGAATACATGGGGTTCATTGAAAAAGTAAAAAATAGCTTGAGTTTCCTATAGAAAAAAAGTAGGCAAATTTGGAGTGGGTTTAGGGAGGGTAGTATTACACTCATTTTAATTGTTTTCCAGTAATTAGGGATAGCAACTGAAGGGTTAGGCTCTCAAGTAATGAAATATCTCTAAGTCAGAAATGAAGGGAAAGTTCATATTTCTGAAGATGACATTGGATCAGCCTATGTATTTTGAGCAATTATGCTCAAAAATGCGATATTATGATTCCCATCGAGGATGCATTAGTAGGAATACTGTTCTTTTTATTTCTCCATGTCTGGGGGTTGTACACCGAAAGAGCCCTGTTCAACTTTGCATGTCAGAATTTTGAAGGAAAAATTATAGTAAAATATGTTTAAAACAGTGGAGCCTTATGTGAGTGAACACAACATTTTTCAAGGCTCTCAAAAATCCTTTTGTTAAAAATGTAGTTTTTCTTTTCTTTTTTTTCCCATTTTCCTTTTTTTTTAATTCAAGATTTACATCCTGCCTTCCAAGAAAATAGAATAAAGAAGTATCAAAGAACCTCCGTAGCACAGTGTACATTTAAAGCTTGGAGATTTACAATGGATTTATTATAAATGAGATATTCCACATGGAAAAATAAATGGTAAAAGTTCAGATGTGTGGGCCCGGAGAAATAGCACAGCGGTGTTTGCCTTGCAAGCAGCCGATTCAGGACCAAAGGTGGTTGGTTTGAATCCCGGTGTCCCATATGGTCCCCCGTGCCTGCCAGGAGCTATTTCTGAGCAGACAGCCAGGAGTAACCCCTGAGCACCGCTGGGTGTGGCCCAAAAACAAAACAAAACAAACAAACAAAAAAAGTTCATATGTGTGTATAGCTTTAGCTCTATTAACTATAGAGACAGTCAGTTTAGCTGAGTAAATGCCTCCTGGAGTAATCTTGTGAGCAAAATGATAAAATGAGGGTGATTATTGGGGGAACGGGCTTGGACCACACCTGGCTGTGCTGAGTTTATTTATAGCTCTGTGTTCAGGGATTATGCCTGGTGGTACTTGGGGAACATATGTGGTGTAGGGGATCAAACTAGAGCTGGCTGCATGCAAGGCAAATATCTTTACTCCTGACCTATTTCTCTGACCTCTGCAAATGATTACAAATAGAGATTTCTGCATGTTCAGAGAGAAGGAACTTTCTTAGAACACAAAAACTTGAAGATTCAGCTTCTAGGTTGTTATAAAAAAAGTAATTGTCTTATAAAAATTAATAAAAAATAAAATGAAATCAGAAGCAGGTACAACAAAATGCACATATTAGGAATTATAATGAATGAGTGCTGTATTTGTTGTATCCCATGATATTCTGTCTCCCAATTAATAGAAGAATCATGTATTATCAGTTAAGTATTTCACGCACTACTCAAGGGCAGAGTCTTGATTTCAAGGGCTAAAGCATGCAAGTGTTTTGAACACTTATTTATGTGTTTATTTAAATTTAATACATTATTTAATCATTTAATAAATAAATGTATTTATTCCTTTAAATAAATACTCTCTTTTGTTACCTGTTGCACCCATGGAGTGGGGAGGATCCTTAAAGTACTTAGAGACTAGGAATTTTACTAGCTCCCTTCTGTTTGTCCATTTTGTTTTGTTTTGTTTTTTGGGGGCCACACCCACTCAGGGGTTACTCCTGGCTAAGCACTCAGAAATTGTCCCTGGCTTGGGGGGACCATATGGGATGCCGGGGGTTCGAACCGCGGTCCTTCCTTGGCTAGCGCTTGCAAGGCAGACACCTTACCTCTAGTGCCACCTCGCCGGCCCCCTGTTTGTCCATTTTAAGGTCATGATGATCCTGGAGTTGTTCTATGCAATCTCTAACTGTGCATGAGGAAAAGGAAAACAAAGAAGACACATATTCTTATTTGCTTATTCCCTTCATGTATCTTCTGAAGAAGACCTCAGCATTTTCATTTATATCTCATTAGCCAAACCTATTACATGGCTGCGCTAAACAGCAAGAAACCATAGAACATAGCTTTAAGGAGGAAAAATTACTGCCCTCAATAAAAAAATTCTCATACCAGTAAGAAGAACAAATATTTGTTGTGAAATTAGAAGTTTCTGTTATGCTCATATAAAGTTGTTTTATTTGAAAAAGATTTTTTTAATGATGGCACTGTGACATAGTAGAGTGGCTTAATTTATAAGTAAATTAATTTATAAGTAAATATAAATTACTTAATTTATAAGTTACATTTATAGTGTTAATTTTATATTCATGCATACAATGATATGATACCATAGTCCCTCCATCAATATCTCTAGGTCCCATCCCATTAACCCCTCCTTGATAAACTCAGTTCTGGGGCTAACTGTCAGGTTTTGTTGGCATTAATCATTTGTTATTCCTTTATATTTCTTTTGATCATTCTGCATTTGTCCCTCTCAACTGACTTCAACTCTGCATGGTACCCTCTAGTTCCATCCCTGTAGTAGCAAATTGAGTGATTTAATTTTCCTTAGAGTTGAGAAGTATTTCATTGCATGTATATATGTATGATACACACACACACACACACACACACACACACACCCACACACACCCACACACACCCCAAAATCTATTAACTCATCTATTCTTGGGCACTTGGCTTTTTTTTTTTTTTTTATAGATTTTGGCTACATAATTGTTCTAGGTTTTCCAAGGTTTACTGATTACTTCTGTTGGAATGATCCAGTATCTAAGGAAGTAGCTTGAGATCCTTTTTTTTTTGGATTTTACTGTATTAATACAAATGTTTACAAAAAGTTGCATACCAGTAATCCTTTAACCAAATATTTTTATAACTAGTGCTTAGGGGGCTCAGAGGTCCTCCGATTGGCTTTTACTTAGCCAATGGATAAGTTAGGGTTTAATGTGCTCTGGATGCTGTGCTACTAGTCACGGCAATGCCAGAGATTGTCTGAGCCACTCCATAGTATGTTGGTTCTCCTGAACTATACCCAGCAATGCTTGAGGTACCACAAAGTTCTGGAAATGAACTGGGATTAGTACATAAACTATCTTTCAATTCATGCATAGGTGAAATTTCTCTAGCTCAGCCCCCTCCAACATTTGTAAATTTAAACTAGAAGAATATTTTACTTACTCTTGAATCTCTAAATTAAGCAAAATAGCTTCTTGTCTAAAAATTTAATTAGTTTCATCTTTTTCTAGGGATTCTGGGTATAGAACTCAAATTCTTACATATGGAGCATGTAATCTGTCATGAAAGACATTCCACAGAACTGGAATATTTTTCTTTTCTTCATTGTGGATAGGCTTAAACTTTCTCCATCACAAGAAAAGTAGGTATTTAGAAATGTGTGATTTGCAATTGAAAAAAGGAAAAAATGGTTAGAAAAAAAAGGACCAAAACAGGAGACACTATTTGCTGCCACAGTGATTATCCTACCTTGCTCAAAATTCACTTTCTTCTTTTATGCTGCTTTAAATTTTACAAATTAAAGACTCACTTTTGTTTTCAGACACTCCCTAAAATAAGAGCCAATTTTTAAAAAAGAGGTAAAGGTATTAGTCATTCAAAAGTCAGTGCCAATTACTTTAAATAAATTGCTTCTCTACTGGCTATGAGACTTCACTAGGGGAGAGAAAATTATTTATTAGTTTTCCTTTCTACTTAAAATAAAACATCATCACAAGCAAAAAGTATTCAATCTGAACAAAAAGGTAAGTGAAAATATAAGTCAATAAAGTTTCACTTTAAGTCTCATTGTTTTCTTTTGATGCATTGATTAGCAAGCATATTTTTGAATGCTATCTCAAAACATACTCTGCATAAATATACATGATATTGACACATATACACACAATACAAATACAAAAAATTCATTTCTTTTCCTCCTAATGATAATTTACTATGTAAGTTTTTTTGTGAAATTAAAAAATTAAAATGCCCATTGGATAACATAGACAGTAGGGTACTTGATTTTCAGGTTTGATTCCCTGCACAGCATTTGGTTTCTTCAGCACTGTCAGGAATAACCCCTAAACACAAAGCCAGGAGTAAACTCTTAGTACTGTGGGTATACCCTCCACCCACTTCAAAGTTAAAATACCATGGAATATTATTTTATCAGCACATAAGCTTATTCTTTTTTGTTTTGTTTTTGAGCCACACCCAGCTCTGCTCAGGGCTTACTCCTTATTTTCTCAGGAGACCATATATATCGCCAGGAATCCACATGCAAGGTTGACCGCATATAAGGCAAGCACTCTGCCAGCTATACGATCTCTCTGGCAACCATAGTGGGATTTTTGTTTGTTTGTTTTGCTTTTGTTCATTAAAGAAAGGTTCTCTGAGGCTTAGGAAGTGACTCTCTGGAATAATGCATCCATTGCATGTGTGATTCCTTGGGTCTGAATTGTGTTAAAACACGTGATTTTGTTTGGTTTTGCTTCAATGTCTTTTTTTTTAATAATAATAATTTTTATTGTGACCAAAGAGTGAATAACAAATCTTTCACAGTAGTATTTATGGTACACAGTGACAATGAATCAGGGCCATTCCCATCACCAGAGCTGTCCTCCCTCCACCCCATTTCCCCAGCATGTGTCCCATATCTCCCCTTTGTCCCCCAAAGTGCTAGTGAAAATGTTCCCCTCTGTGTTGTAGATAGGGTTGCTTGTTGTAGAAAGGGTATCTATTCTGTTATTGACTTTAGGTAAAAACCACTATCTTATGTAAATGCTATACCTGTATGATTTCCTCTGATAGTGCCCTTATAGATATCCTTCTAGTAGAAGATAATACAGTGGGTAGAACACTTGCCTTGCCAAGATAAACGCAGGTTCCATCTCTAGTATCTCACAGGGTTCCCTGAGCATGGCCAGAGGTGATTCATGAATGCAGAGCAAGAAGTAACTACTGATGCATCACCGAGTATGGCCCGCAAACCAGAACAATACTGCATAATGATGATGATGGCAATTTTGTGTGTTTGAGTATAAGTGTATGTGTGTAAATAACCTGGAAATATGGGGGACAATTTAGTAACATCCTAATAATGGTTTCACAAGCTGATATGTAAAAGGTTAGGTGGGGTGTGCTGTGAGATTTGAGTGCAGGGTCAAATTTCCTCTTTACTACTTATTTTAGTAATAATAAGAATACTATTTATAAATAATCTGACCCATTTAGCCAATGATCTTAAAATCTTTAGGCCAGTGTAGTATATTATATTACTTAGTTAAGTTTGTGGGTGAGGCTTAGTTTGCTCTCACTTTACAAAAGTTCCTTCAGCAGTTTTTTTCCCAGTGTAGGAGCGAAAGTGCAAATATCACCTGATACTTTGAGAATACTTACAGGAATACTTACAGGAACACTTCTGGTTTCTGCATTATTTTCTATACAGAGAATGAAGTTTCCTGAATATATTTTAAATGATAATCTCAATTATCTGAGCTACCTGGAAGTAGAAAGATTGTATAATGCTGAGGAAACATGTGCCCAAATTCCCTTTCATCTAGATCTAGACATCTGGGACTCTACCCTTGACAAGCACTAAAGAAGCATAGAAAAAAAAATTGGTCCCCACAATGTAAAACATAAATTAATTTAATTATTTTTTCTTTTATGCAGACATCATATTTTATGCAGTTGAATATAAAGGATCTTTGGGCATACCAGGTTCCCACCACCCAATGCCCCCTCCCTCCTCTGCTTACCCCAGATCCCATTTCCCTCACTTTTTGTTTGATTTTGGGCTACACTTGGCAATGCTCAGGATTTACTGTTGGCTCTATGCTCAGAATCACTCCTGGCAGTCTTGGGGGACCATATGGATGTTGGGGATTAAACCCTGTTTGGCTGTATTGGTGTGCAAGGCAAACAACCTAACTGCTATGCTATCACTCCAGCCTCTCCTCTCACTTCTTAAAATGGCACAGGGGATTACAAAAGTTGGATAGAGAGCTTGAGGCTGAGAGAAACATATAATAAACAAATCAGGGAATAGTTGTTGTTTCATAACTCTACCAATTTTTGACCATGTTGTAATTAAGAAATTGTATATAGGGCAGGTTCAAACTAAAAGAAAATGTCTCCATTCATTTTGAGTCAATTCTGAATTAATTGCTGTAAAAAATAGGAAAGTAAAGTCATCCTCCTAACATCAAGGTACTTCTGTTTGAGGCGAGACAGGGTCTCCTGTCTGAGAAGTGCTATCTCACCTGCCTGCCTCACCTCAAATTTGATATCAGAACCTTTATTACAGAGAGTAGTGACATTCATGGGAGCAATCTCTATGGAGTCTATCCTTGCCAGTGTGATGTGCATGTTATTTCTGACTCACACCATTACACTTCTAAGGAACATTTTTCATCCTTGAATTTTAAGTGGAGAAATCAGAGGAAAGTGTACCAAATCACATGATCAGGAAGTGGGTAGGGCAGGGATCCCATTCTAGGACAGGGAAAACTGGCTGTTTTCCTAGCCTAACATGCCTGTTTCTACTTACTGAGACCATTTGACACCCCAGGTTCTAGGTTATCAAAGAATCCGGAAGAAATTAGTCAATGCATTGAGTATGTATTGCAGTGGTAGTCTAATACTCTCTAACTTGGCAGTCCTCAGTGTTTTTATAGTCTTTTTGGACTTGCCCACACAATCTAGTATATTGAGACCAGAGATAGTACAGTGTTGCAAAGGCCAACATGGGATTAATTCCCACAGTGTTGCAAAGGCTAACATGGATTAATTCCTGAGTGCAGAGCCTGGAGTAACCCCTGCATAACATAAGATGTGAAGTAATAAACAAACAAAAATAACCAGTGTATCAAGGAACATCTCTATTTTTTATTTTATTAGAATCATGTTTTGCTCTTTGTCTTCTTCCCATCTCTTTCACTTCTGTAATGGAACATCACTCAGTTTTCCTTTTTAAAAACAACCCCCACAAACTTACATTCATAATCAACACTTCCAACATGTATACAGGTGACTGCTGCACCAGTGCTAATAGAGAGATGAAATAGTTGTAACTAATATTGTCCAATAGAACATTGTATTGTTCTATTGAACATTATAATCTACCATTTAGCTCCAGTAGTCACTTGAAATAAGACTCATGTGACTAGGAATTTAATTATTTTATATTTCAAAAATTTAACTTAACTTACACTGTCACATATAACCAGTAGCTACTGTTTTGGCCAGTTCTAGGTGTTTTAGAATGTTGCTTCATTCCTGGATCTCACTTTATACTGCTGGGAAGTTCAAGTAAGAGTTACTCCTATGGTTGGAGTTCACTAATGGTCATGTTTAAAAAAATAAGGATATGAGAAGATCCAGTGCCAAGTATGGGAATGAAAGAAGAGGCAGATGTTCTTTGGACTAGAATTATCTGTGGGGTGGGAGAAGGTGTTTATTACAGAGGCAAATCTATAGGATAAAAACCTTAACTTTAACTCAAGCTACATAATTTTGGGCAATTTACCTTCACTGAACCTTGAATTTTTCAACTATGAAGTGGATAATAATAACAATACGTGTTTAATTAATAGGTGCTTATGCAGTATTCATGTACATCATCATGAATGAAAAGCAGGACTAAGGTGTTATCTCTCCTTAAATAGCAATTTCCTTACTTTATACCAATGCCTAGATGAAGTAGGAAAGTCACAGACATACATGGATGCAGGGAGAAGCCAATTGGTATGACTTGGTACTAATAACTAAATACCACTGGAAAAGGGGTACTGTTAAAGTGTAGTGAGAAAATTTCTTAATCTTTGCTTTGTAGAAAATGAGTAATCAAAAAGAAAAAAAAAGAAAAAGCATAAAACATTGTTTATTTTTTATATTATTTTTATCTTCATTTATTATTATTATTTTTATTTACCTATCTATTTTTGGTCGATTTCTTTGTTTTGATGTGGTTATTGAAGCTGTTGCCCCCATTTATACTTATTTTTTTTCTCTTCTTTTCTTTTCTTTCTTTATGTGCTCTGCCATGTTTCTTATCTCAAGACCATGGCGTTTTTTTTTTTTGTTTGTTTGTTTGTTTTTGTGGTGCTTATTGTTATTGTTGGAGTCCTCACTGGATATTTGACACTTCTTTTTGTACTGGTGGAGTGTTTCACCTTCTTTTTCTCCTTCGTCTCTCAAACCGATGATGAGAGCCTCTAGAAGAATTCTGCTTATTTTCGGCGTATTAGACTTTTACCCCAGTTTATTACTTTTCTCTTCTTCAAACAAAACCATGTAACTTGAACTAGCTAGTCCTGCCTCCCAGTTAGAGGGGTAAATAAGGGAAGCACCAAGACCAAACAGGGGCAAGACTACTAAGTAGTAGGCTAGGAACAGAGGGGACCACATATTCTGGCAGCCCTGGGGGTGAGGGAAGAGCATATGGGAGGTAGGACAAAAACAGAGGTGTAGGGAGGACAAATTGGTGAAGGGAATCCCCCCTGATTTTATGTAAATATATACCTAAAATATTATTGTCAACAATATGTGAGCCACTATGATCAAAATAAAAATTATATTAAAAAAAAGAAAATGAGTAATAAACTTTGGGTTCCAGATAATCCCTATCTATTAGCAAGACAGTTTCCAGAAAGACAGTGACAGAGCCCTGTAGATATATGAGCCACTAGAAAGTAAGTTCCAACATGCTCGGGGGCAAAACCCAAACATGTACAGTTTGATAGCTTAAAAACTATTTGTTGAATGAATGTATACATGCAAAGAATCTTGAGGTCCCGACTCCTGTCCACAGAGAGAAGACAATGAAACAGTGGTTCCAAGTCACTATGCACAAAGCACCCATTGTTTATGATGTTAGATGGAGAGACACATTTTTTTTGTTTTGTTTTTGGGTCACACCTGGCATCGCTCTGGGATTACTCCTGGCTCTCGGCTCAGAAATCGCCCCTGGCAGGCACAAGGAACCATATGGGATGCTGGGATTTGAACCACCATCCTTCCTCATACAAGGCAAATGCCTTTACCTCCATGCTATATCTCTGGCCCCATTTTCTTTGTTTTAATGGGCAGTTAAATAGTCTATGAAATTAGTTTTTGACTAGTTTGACATCAAAATTCTCTGACACAGGGATAAAATAACTTGATTTTAAATAGATATCAAATAGTGATATGTTTTTGGTTGAATTGCCTTCAGAAATGAGTTTTAATCATGAAGAGACTTTCCAGGAGGCAGCATTTCCTAATGCAAAGAAGGGACTTTAGTAGGGAGTGGACAAATAACCATATCACTGTCTGAAAGCACCCCAGGGAAGAAGCAGCTTTTGTTCAACTGCTGATCCCATTAGGGAGACAAAGTGATTCCAGAGACCTAGCAGACCTCCATTTTTGTTTCTTACTTATCAGGAAGATGACTGAATCACTCTTCCCACTGGCATAGAAATATTCTGAGGTGACAGGCATGAATAACTACAGAGCCATGTCAGAGGCATACAAAACTCACAATAAGGAGTTGTTTGAAACAATCATTTGGCAAACCCTTCGGTATTATATAGTAAGACAGATAATGGTACAGCAATTCCTCTGTTAGGTATAAACCTTCCAGAAATTCCTCTATAAGTGGATTAGGTTGCCTGTGCAAGCAAGTTCACAGCAGTATTATTTGCAAGAGCTCCCATATGGAATCAAATTCAGTGTCTCTTAAGGATAAAAAAAAGTGAACTATTCAATGAAATATTGTTCAGATACAAACATGATTAAAATAAACTGCTACTAACATATAAAAAAATGTATCCAAAAAGAGTGAAAATCCAGAAGGGTAAAAGCAAGCAATGAAAACAAGAGCCAATTAAAGGTTTTGCAGTCTGGACAGCACTAATACTAGTTGTCTTGAATGCCACCATTCTTGGGCTGTGTAACTGGAAACTTCCCAATAGTGTTTGGCACAAGTCAGAAGGAAGCTACTAAAAGATATTAACTTAGCCTCTGACTCAATAGAAACTATGTGGAATCCTTGAGAAGAGGCTTATTGGGCATGAGGAAGGTGAAAAATATTGAAAATGAAAGGTAATGGGCTCACTATTTCATTGAAATTCTTACCAAAATAAAGAAAGCTTGGAAGCAAATTCATCCGAATATATCTGCAATATTATCTTATTTGTGAAATCTAACTGCCGAATACATGATTACAGATTTAATCATATGTCTTCAAAAAAATTTCTTTTTGTTGAGGGTCCAGTGTCAAAACACAGTTGGATGCAAAGATACTGTTGACCATTTCTTAAAGGCCCAGAAAGGGTGGATCTGTTGAGAAGAAGGAGGTACTTCAGAATTAATAATTTAAATAGGGCTGTAATACCAGGAGGGAGAGAAAAAAGTGTCAAGTCAGTGTTAAGAATCTGGGAATTCTGCCAGCACTGTTTGCATGATAAGGAAGAATAAAACATAAAGAAAAATATGGTCCAGTAGTTGATCCTTTATATTTTCAGGGCTAGTTTACTTTAACACAAAATTGTATTCTTTTCAAGTTACATAACTGATTATAGATTTCTTTTAAAACCTTAGTTGCTACAAGCACCATATTGAGAATCAAAGAATATAATCTTTATGCCTTTTGTTTAAAAGTAAAACAAATAAACAACTTTTATAAAGGTTGAGAGCATAACCTGAAGATTTACACAGACCATCTTTCCTCTGGCCACCTTGTGTAGAGTGCTACCTATACTGCCATATCCAAAGAGGAGCCCATTAAATTATACAAATTAAAAGCCAGTGGGGAAGAACATAATCTTGGCAACTGCCTCTTGGGAAATCTTACAACTGCAAGAGCGCCATGGAAGAGTGCTTTAAATACCACGGCGGCTCATCCAGTCTCTTCACAATTGTATAGGAGGGCATGTGGCCAAGGCCTTGCAGGGAAGAGGCCAGGATGTCCTGGCTTGTGATTGGCTGGGGGTATAGGATAGGGGGCGTAATGCTAAGTGAGCCACTTAGCCTTCCCTTGCTTCGTGAGGAGCACGCCACATGCTTCTTTGCACATTCTTTTAAATCCTTGTGTGGTTGGCATTTGAAAAAATATCGACTGCAACCAGACATTGCAATCCTGATGACAGCTCTTGAAATCCCATCTTTCTCACAGAAACATCTACTCTCAGCTCCCCAACCCTGTCACCAGAGAGCCTCCTCTCCCCACCCCCCAAGTTGTGCTCCAAATAGAAAGAATTTCAGATATACATGTTTGGCTGCCTTGACAAATTTTCAGGTAGGAAATAGCCTGGGAGAAATACTGCTGATAAAATTAGTTCAACTATTTCACAGAAAACAAACCTGACACCACCATGATACTTGATAGCTCAGCTTCAGCACTTCCGAATCTTTCCAAACCGTCTTGTCTTCAAAGCCCAAGTGCCTTGTCTCCCATTGGCTTAAATTTTGTACTTTCCAAAAGCCAATTCTTGCCACCCCCTTCTCTAGAAAACAAAATCTATATGGTTTTAAAACACCATAGTGGACCGGTAAATTTACATTACAGATGACTATGATAAAGTTTAATTTCCAAGGTCAGTAGTTATTAATATCTATTTGAATTTTGTTCTTCTGGTCTATGATATCATCTAAGTTACCTCACTGATTTATAACATGGTAATCCCAGACCATCATTCATTCTCTTGAAATTCTATTCAGGGCTTGGTATTGAGCCCTCTCTTTAATGTCTTTTTAGTTTTGTCTGCTCGGTAGCTTTGAAGCCTTTACTTTTATCTCCTTCCCACAGGTAATATTATACTTGATGTCCTACATTGTTTCATTGAATTTTCCATCCTATCACCTTCTTTATTTACATTTTATTGTAGGAAAATATTTTGAATCTTTTGTTAAGAAATAGCTCCTTGGAGGGGCCTGAGAGATGGTACTGTGGGTAAGGGACTTGCCTTGTAAGCGGTCAACTAGGTTCAATCCCCATATGGTCATTCAAACACTGGTAGGAGTGATCCCTGAGAGCAGAGCTGGAAGCCATTCCTGTATGTACATAAGGCTATTAATTCATCTATATCACATATGAGACTTTCCTTTTCAAATAAATGTTTTGGCTCCACCCCTTATCAGGAACTAATAATCTTTAGATTCCTATAATGATAAAGGGCCTTGAAGGGTTCTCATCAAATTCTTGTAACAATCCTATGAGGTAGGTGCCCATATTTGTAGAGAAGATCTAGCCACTGAGATGGGGACAAAGATTTGTATAAGTTTAAAAACTTTGGTAAAGACAATATGATAATAAGTAGCAAACTTGAAACCTAAGCCCCATCCACATTCTTTCTTTCCATTTACAAACAAGCTTGGATATCCCAGTTGCTTAAGCTAGTGACTCTAGAAGACAGAGGTAAGAGAGAATTTTTCTCCTACCAAAGAATGAACTTCTTTTTTGTTTGTTTGTTTGTTTGTTTTTTATTTTGTTTTGGGGTCACATCCAGTGCCAATCAGGGTTACTTCTGGCTCTACACTCAGAAATCACTCCTGGCAGGCTCTGGGGACCATATGGGATGCCGGGATTTGAACCACTGTCCTTCTGCATGCAAGGCAAATGCCTTGCCTCCAGGGGTCTCAAACTCAATTTAACTGGGGGCCTCAGGAGGCAACATTGGGGTGATCCTTGAGTGCAAAGTCAATAGTAAACCTTGAACATTGGGGGCGTGATACAAACAACTAAAACAAAACAAAATAAAAAAGATTCCTCTAGGGCAGGGCCACAAAATGTTGTACGGAGGCCGCAAATGGCCCTCGGGCCACCAGTTTGAGACCCCTATGCTATCTCTCCAGCCCCAAGAATGAACTTCTGAATTTCTGTCACCTGACCTAGAATTCTTGTTCTTTAGATAAATGATAGATGATTTTTACCAAAGAACCACTCTTTATCTTGAGATGCTTATTTTCAAGCAAAGAGATTCTCAAAAACTTTTTTCAGAAAATAAGTTACTCAAATGTTAACAGATGTTCATCAGAAAAGGGAGATTACATAAAATAAAAATAAAATAAAAAAGAAATATGGAGATAAGGGATATATGCTTGGGAACAGGGATGAAGGGAGGACAACACTGGTGGTGGAAAGGCCCTCATTTATTGTCACTGTGTACCTTAAATATCACTGTGTAAGATTTGTAATTCACTTTGGCCACAATAAAAATAAAAAAAGAAATATAAAAAAGTGGTATTGACTATTGAATTTTGGGTTTTTTTTTGGGGGGGGGGGCACATTTGACAACACTTATTGGTTACTCCTGACTCTGCACTCAGACATCACTTATGGCAGGCTCAGGGGACCTTATGGGATGCTTGGGATCAAACTCGGGTCTGTCCCCCATCAGCAGAATGCAAAGCATCCAAACTACTACTGTGCTACCACTTTGGCCCCACTATTTTTTTCTTAATATTTTTTATTGAAACTCGTTTGAGTTACAAGTCTTTCACAGTTATATTTAAGGTGCATAGTGACAGTGAATTAGGGCAATTCCCCACCACCAATGTTGATCTCCCTTTGACCCTGTTCCCAGCATGCATCCCATATTTTCCTCCTTTGGCCCCCTGGACTGCTAGTGTAACCAGTCCCCTTTGTATATAGCTTGTTGTAGATCTTGATTCTGTTGTCATTGACTTTGGGTTTGATATTTAGGCCTGGTCATTATTTTCACTCAATCTTCATGTGACTGTTTGCTCCTGGTACCATCCACTTTCTTTTTTATTTTTCCTTTAATTTATGAGGAATAAAAAAATGGTTCAACTTCCGTGGTTCTATTGGAGAAAAAAAAATGCTCAGAGGAATCCATCTAGGAGTTATCAATATCAATTTAAAAGAAGAAAAGGCAGGGAAAAGAGGAAAAAAAATGAAGCAAAGACAGAATACACAACAGCCACAAAAAAACAACTACTAAATAACAACACGAAAAAGAAAAGGAAAAAACGAAGGGCTGGTGTGGTGATGTTTTGTGCTTTTTTTTTTTTTTTTTTTTTTTTTTTTGCATAGGCACAGTTAGTATTGGGGAAATTTGAAGGGGATTCCCTAGGCCTACGAGATACAGGATTTCTCCACCCTTGAATCATATTGTCATGGGAACAAATACAGGCTCCAGATATGCTCATTATTGAACCCCAAAGTCTTTTTATGGTGCCAGAAAATGTTCTGCTCAGTTGTGACTAACAAAATCAATCCTAAGTAATTAGAGATCTTGGTATTTGCACAAGTCAGAGGACGATCTAGGATAGAGCCTTTATGGTTCTAGAAGTTCTGCTCCAACACAGTTTTTGTAGTCTTCTGTAGTTAATGATCTTGGTTTTTGCACAGATTTTAGGATGAAGCTTAGGATATAGTGTTTCCTCATGGTTCCAGAAGTTCTCAGTCATAGTTGTCAAATTCAGACCTCTGAAATTAGAGATCTCGGCTGAAGCCTAGGCTAGGGTCTTTCTTATAGGACCCAGGAAAAGTTTTGTCCAGTTAGGGTTGTCTTTTGTAATTAGTGACCTTGGTTTTTGCACAGATCAAAGGATCTGAAGTGTCTTCTGATTTCATCTTTCCATTAGGTGATGAGGTAGGGCAACCTGCTCTTAGATCTAGTTGATGCTGTTTCCTCATCATCAGGATGTTGTATCAACCTGGTGCAAGTTAGTTGCAGGGTGGTATTAGGCGCTCCCTGGAGTGTGTTTGATTCCTGGTGTTGTTGCAGGGAACTCTGTTGTCTCTACAGTTGGGATCTGGAGTTTGGGTCTGGCCCCACTATTGAATATTTTTAAGGAGTATGCTTCTATAGAGCACACATTAGGAAATGGTGTGGTATTTTACAAACCTAAACACTAATTAGGTATTGACTTTGGTATAGGTTACTAACAATTATATGATTAGGTATTGTCATCATTTGGTTCTCAACTTAATCAGGAAATGAACCACTTAATTAAATTGAGAAAATTACTTTTAGATAGTCATTTTAGAAGTAGCACTAAAAGAAATGAGTCAACGTGGGTTCAAACTTATATTGCTTTCAAACTTTCAATATTACTTTAGAGTGGCAAGCTTGGTGACTGTACTCAGTATTCCAAAATATTAGTACTGTGAAATCATTAATGTCAAGTGCCTTAATTTGGAACAGAAACTAAATGATACTAAAACAAAAAGAAAGTCACAGAATGGAGAAATATTTGCAAATGTATACTACCAGCAAAATATCAGAATCTAGAATGTATTATACAATCAGTGCAAATCAGCAAGAAGAAACAAACAACTCAAAACAACTCAATAGAAAAATGGGCAAAGGATCAAACTATCCAAGTCACAAACTATAAACAGATGCCAATAAACACATAAAAAGGCCTCCTGATTTACCAAGTACATGTAAGGTAAAATAAAATATAATTTCACACCTCTAAACTTGAAATACTTTTCTCAGGTATGGAAAGGTACAAATTGGTAAGATTGTTCTGGAGGATAATTTAAAAGTAATTATAAACATGATGATTCTACTATACAGGACATACAATTTAGATAAATTTCTTGGTGACAGTGCTTTAAACTCATTCTCAGACAACATTCATAAAGAATGATTATATTCCTATCACACAAGGATAACCTGGGAGCTTGGTCATAGCAAAGGTGACCCCTTGAGGGGCTGCATTAACTTTAGTCCCTCTTAGATTTTTTGGAGAGCCAAGACCTCCAATTCTGACTGCCCATAATACATGGATTGGGAAGATATTTCCCAAAGAAATTTGCTTCTGTGTGCTCAAATACACAATATACAAGACTATTCACCATGGCTATTTAAAAATTAACCAAACAAAACCAAAATAAAAACTAAAAATACAATCCATAGGAGAACAAATGAATAGTTATATGTTATGTAAGGCAATGTAAGTTATATAGTTTTGTAAGGCCACACATTTCTAGCTAATGAACTTACATTAAGTAAAATCAATAAATTTGAAGTTAAGAAAGAAGTTACATAATTGGAGAGATAATGCAGGGTAAATGTGCTTGCCTAAGATGCAGCCAAATCTGATTCAAGCTCTGGCACCACATATAATTTCCAGGGCATTGCCATGATTAATTTCTTTGAGTTAGGAATTACCCCTAGTACTTTTGGGTGTGGCCCATCCCCTTCAAAGAAAGGAGTTACAAAATACAATGCTGAGTAAGTAGAGCAAAATGCAAGATATATATGCTATGATACTATGTGTAGAAAATTTGAAAACAGAATTATAAGGGATGGAATGGTGGTGCAGCAGTATGGTTTTTGCCTTGAAGGTGGCTGACATAGGACAGACCGCAGTTCAATCCCCGGGCATCCCATATGGTCCCCAAGCCAAGAGTAATTTCTGACTGCATAGCCAGGAGTGTGGCCACCGGGCGTGGCCCCAAAACACAAAATAAATAAATAAATAAATAAAAATATAAAAAACTATACAATCTATATAGCTGTTTAGAAAAGTGATGAAATCCAACGTACAATTTACTACCAACTTCAGATAACAACTGCTCCTCAAAGAGGAAGGAAATTAATAGAGTTTAATTGTGCTTAAGAGACTCAAAGAAAATCTGTGATATCCTATGATTTAATTAATTGATTGAATAATTAATTTCTGTCACATCAGTGTTGTTTAAAAAAAACAGAGGAACTCAGGGATTGAACCTAGTGTTCCCACATGAAAAACATATGCACCAACCCTTTGGACCATCTCCCAATGTACTTTATATTTAGGAAAAAAATAAGTAAAACCATGTGTGCATATAATCTGTATGGGTATTAGGAAGTATATACATGGATCTTTAATATATTTTTACAACATTTCTTATGTTTTTGAAATATTCATAATTTTTTAAATGAGCTCAAAATTTTCAGGCCTGGATGCTCATTACTGAGAAATTAAACAAAAGTTTCCTGCCAGTACTGTAAGTACATAAAAATTAAAGCAGAAATTTAGGAAGTAGGAACAGGATATCAATACTGTTGGAAAGTTTCCCCAGTGATTCTATTGTGCATCCTAGAGTTGAGAACTTCTGAATAGATAAGATCAGAAGTTCCTTTCAATTAATAGCCTTCATTTCTAAACACTTTATTTGCACTGTTTCCTCATACAGTTTTATGTAAAATTAACTGTGTGGAATGTTCAGCTCTCTTAAGATTCACTGAAAAAAATTTTCCTATCAAACCAGCTATCTTTTTCTGATGCTCAAGCTTATTTTGTTTTTTAGAAGCAAATGTTACTCCTTGCCAATTAAACTTGTTCATCTCTTGTGCTCGCTTTGGCAGCACATATACTAAAATTGGAATGATACAGAGAAGATTAGCATGGCCCCTGTGCAAGGATGAAAAGTAAACTTGTTCATCTCTTCCCCTTTCTGAGTCCACTCTAACAGGCAATTTATCCAAGCACCAGCAAACATTGATTCTGAGTCATTCATATGCATTGCTTATAAACATATTAAATGAATCCATATGCCGATCTACATGGAAATATAGGGTTTTTCATTAGAAAACAGAGTTAAAACACTGTTCCAATGTGTACACTTTAAAAATTTTAAGCAAGCACAAAAATGAAGCAGAAATTAAAAGTAACTTGGACCAGAATCTTAAACATTAAAATATTCTAGCAAATTGGTAAAATATCATCAAATATATAGATGTCTACTTTAGATCCCAAAAGCTTACTCTTTCCCTGCCACATACACACAGACAGTAATCATAATGGCTCCACTTCAATCAGAGTTGGATCATGAATAGAACAGTAATGAATGTGGCCTTTTCCAAAATTTCTACCCCTAAAGACTCTTTATTATCCTTTCCAACATTAGAAATTCCTATGAAGCAATCATCAACCAATCAGAGCTTAAAATTGTTTAAAATAACTGATGTAGCCAGCCACATTGAGTTGATAGAGAATCAAAGAAATGACATTCTCTTTAGCCAAGGCAGTTGTGTCATGGATTAACGTATGATTTCCATTATATTTACCAAAATATTGAAAAATCACTTTCAGGCCTTCAGCACTACCTCTGAGGATACTTATTTAAGATGAGAACCACTAACTAGAGTGCCATTGTCTTGAATAAACCCTACTAAAATTTGATCTCAGGAACAATAAAAGGGAATGTTGAAATACAATCTATGACAATGGACTAGGAAAACTTCCAGTACCACTTTAAGGTTCATTGCAAGAGAGACTGATACTTTAAGAAAGAACAAAAGGTAAAAGAAGAGTAGTGCCCTACTTATAAAATCAGTGAGACCCACGTTTTAATCTAGATTCTATGCTTTGCTAATATAGACCTGTAGGCAGATTACTTAACCTCTTTAAATTTCTGTTTTCTTCTGTATAAAAGGCAGAAAACAAAAAATTACTTCTCTACTCAATTTCTATATCTCAATATATTGTCTATTTTCATTCTTTAATTAAAAGAACCAAGACACCTTGAAGAAACAGCTAATTGCAATGTAGGTGCAAGGAATATATAAGATAAGCCTGTATTTTCTTTAAGTACCAAACAAGGAATTCTTCTGAACAACAACAACAAAAGGGTGAAATAGGCCAAAGGGATATGAAAGTCATCTGAAAGAGCTGATGAGTGCCCAAAGTAGAGATAATTCAATATAATTAAACAAAATTTATTTACTATTTAACAAAATTAGGTCGTGTTGGGTTATAACCAAAAGCATAAAATAAATAATATTGAACCCCTGCTGATAGGAAGAGTGAGTGAATACATAAATGTAGAAGAGAAAACAAATCCCTAATATAGAAAAGTTTCAAATTATTTATGAGCATGGTTTTTTTTTGTTTTGTTTTGTTTTTGTTTTTGTGGTTTTTGAGTCACACCCGGCAGTGCTCAGGGGTTATTCCTGGCTCCATGCTCAGAAATTGCTCCTGGCAGGCACGGGGGACCATATGGGACACCAGGATTCGAACTGATGACCTCCTGCATGAAAGGCAAATGCCTTAACTCCATGCTATCTCTCCGGCCTCAAGTATGGTTTTTTTAAACTAGAGCACAACTCCCCACTCCTCATGCACAGGCAGTACTTAGTTATTTCTTTTCAAGAAATACAGTTCTTAAAAGAAGTGTGCTGGGAGTGTGCAGAAAATTCTACTCAGCCATGTTATTAAGAAGCCTTATCTATTGTGATAAACCAGATACCTTTGAAGTGATATGATGAGAATGGGACTTAATTTCCATATCCTTCCTCCCAAAGGTATCTTTATTCTGCACAAGTATCAGAAAAATACAGGTGGAAGGATATCCAAGGTCAATAATAATAAGAAAAGTTTGAAAACCTCTCACTGCTAGTGGAACCTAATAAAAATAATATCTAATATAATATAGTAACATTGGACAGAAATAGGAAATAAGGTAAAAAACTAAGGGAATTCCAATAAAGTGGTTTATAAATTAAAAATTATGTATTTACATTGATTCACTTATTGTGAAAATTATACCCCAATATAACATGATGATGAAAATGTGAGAAATTGAATGGTAGGTAGGGAATCTCTAGATTGTCTTTGCAACCTCTCTATAAATCTAAAATTAATGTATTAACAATATTGGCAGGATCACAAATGATTAACTTCAGTAAAATAATAAATAAATAAGTAAATTTTGTGTGTATTTTGCAGGTATTTGAACCTATAGTATGATACATGCAAGGCATGTATTCTACTGCTCAGTTTCATTCTTAACCCAATAAAAGTAATCTGCAACAAAAAGATTATTAAGGGAAGGGGCAAGAGAAATAGCAGAAGTGGCATTTGTCTTGTATATGACTGATCCCAATTTGATCTCTGGCATCACAGATGTGCTCCTAAACATTGAAACAAATTATAGCCGAGGACAGAGTTTGGAGTAAGAGTACTGCTAAATATAGCCCCCAAACCAAACCAAACTCAACCAAACCAAAACATGGTAAATAACAAAAGAGAAATATTCAGTGCCTGGCCCACAGTAGATATTAAGGCTAGATCACTATATTGGCTAGTATCAATAGGTGGCTGATTCATGAACTGCTTACCAATCCAAACCATAAATAGAAAATTCATTATTGGAAGGCATTAAAAATGTGCTGATAACTTTTATCAACTTAAGTGTTTATTGGAGTTTTAAAGAACAGTAATCTTGAAAATACTTCTGTATCTCTTGGGTGAGTTTGTGATTTTATTTATCTTTTGGCATTATTCAGCCTATCTGGTTTGAATATTGAGTAATCTATTAGATGATGTTTATGGATTTTACTCTTAGGTCAGCTGAGTAATATTAATAACTTCAAATATCTTTTCTCCACCACTTCATCTCCACTATTTCATCCAAAAATTTAATTTTAATAATTTTATGAAAGATGTTCTGTTTAGACCTCTAGCATTTCTGTAGAACCACAGTTCTGGGCATAGATGAAAGTGCACTACTTCAGCATTTGAGTTTGCTCCCCATAATATCATTTCTTTTCCTCATAATATCTTACTCCCATTAAAATTCCCACACCTTTCTCTCTCTCTCTGATGCCTCTTGACCTCACCCCTGATTCAATTTGTAGATCACAGCTTCCTCCTCTTGAGTGTTTGACTTAACTTTTGTGTACACTCTATAACATCCTATGCTGAAGTTATCTGCAGATATTTTGTATCTTCTCTCCAAGATTGCCAACTCCCTTCAGACTGATAGAATATCTGCTAAGCTCTAATCTAGTAAAACTCCAATTTAACACCTACTTAGGCACATCTAGTTCTTTAATCAACATTTATGGAAGTACTGTTAATTTGGTTACTAACTGAAAAAGTAATTGAATCATTCAAAAGTTTCATCTCGGGCTAGAGTGGTAGCACAGTGGTAGAGCTTTTCCCTTGCATGTGACTGACTCAGGACAGACCTAGATTTGATCCCTGGCATCCCATATGGTCTCCTTAGCCAGGAGCAATTTATGAATGCAGAGCCAGGAGTAACTCCTGAGCCCCACCAGGTGTGGCCCAAAAAACAAAAACAAACAAACAAAAACCCACAAAAGTTTTATCTCCCTTTGCAGAGAGCTCCAATGAAGGCTGTTTGAGATATCTTCAGGTACAAGTTCCAAGAACCAAAAATAAAGCAATATAAAAATACGATTTTCAGTGATTAAGATTACCATTGGGGGGTAGGATAGGGAGGTGAACTCTGGGACAATGGTGATAGGAAGCAAACACTCTGGTGGAGGGTGTGGTGTTGGAACGTTTTATGCAAGAAAACCTACTATTGGGGCCGGAGAGATAGCATGGAGGTAAGGCGTTTACCTTTCATGCAGAAGGTCATCAGTTTGAATCCCGGCGTCCCATATGGTCCCCCGTGCCTGCCAGGAGCAATTTCTGAGCACGGAGCCAGGAAAAACCCCTAAGCACTGCGGGGTGTGACCCAAAAACCACAAAAAACCAAAACCAAAACAAACAAACAAAAAAGAAAACCTACTATTAACCATATTGTAAATACTAGTGTCTAAAATAATAATAATAATAATTTTAAAACCTCTGGTGACTGCCTTCTTTTTCTATTTTTTACATAATACAATTAAACATCTTTTTCCCATCAAAATCAAATACTTAATATTAATTTTTTTTTTTTGATTTCTGGGCCACACACAGCTACTTTCAGATCTATGCTTGAAAGATTGTTCCTGGTTGTTTTTGGTGTAACCATATGGTGACAGGATTTGAATCCAGGTCTCCAATATGCAAAGCCTATGCTCAACAAGTTGATCTATCTGTCTGGCCCCTTACTTTTTATCAATGTCAATGATGGTATTTTGGTAATAATTTATTTCAACATTTCCATACATTGAAGTCATGCAAAAGAGTTCTGAGGGTGATTAGTAATTATTGGGGTTAAACCGGAGATTACTAATTACACAAATAGCTAAAATAAGACATTAATCTATGAGTTCTTCCACCCATTCTCCTTTCAGAATATTTTATTTACTTATTGCTAGGATAAGCAAGGTATTTTGCTAAGCATAAGAGTTTTAGGAGATCATTATGAGGTTCCTGCTTAAAATATCTCCCTTTCTAATGGGAAAGGGTACAGACAGCTGCAATGCAGCATTTCAACTGTCATCAGAGGAGCAACATGGACACTGTAGTTACAGGGATATATTCACAGAGAAATAATACGTAAGACCCAAAATAAAATTATTGATTGTTTCATGGATTTCTTCAGATGACTTCCATATTTTGCAGAGAGTATAAAAGACTGGAAATGATATTTTGCTTCTGTCATCTCCTAACTCTGCTCATTTGGTAAGTTGTTGAACAAACTTAGTTTCTGCTTCTTTCTCTGTGCATTAGTATCATTGTAATTATTACCTACTGGCATCTTGAATTAATTGGGAAGATCAAATCTAAAGAAATATTAGAGATCAAAAGAACCAACAATGATTATATTTTCTATAAGATAAATGGAGAATGCTTTTCCCTTATAATTATCCCTGCTTTCATCCAATCTCAATTCTATGTGAAAAAATTAAACATAGAATTGAAATTTTTATGTTAACTCTTTCACTAGATGTGAATTAGGTGATTTCAATAACCCTGGATGCCCATATATGAATGAATACTGAGAAAGTGAGAACTTGATAGTCAGGTTTAGGTTTCACTCTATGGTATCATACATCTATTAGGTAGCACTATTTGGATTGATTCATATTTGGGGGAGCAGCAAAAATAAAACTATTAAAAATTCAAGAGATATCATAGTTAAAGATTTAAGCTTTGATCCGTTCTAAAAAATAATAGCAACTGGTGGGTTAGTATCTGAATACCATCTTGGACATGTTGACTAAGGTTTGCATCCTGGGTGAATCCAAAGCAAAAAGGACTATAGAACATGAAGCCACATGCTTTTCTTGTGAGTGCAGCAAAAATAAAGCTCCCTTAATCCACACAAAAATAAAACTGAAGTGTAAGCCAGACTAAAACTGTACCCCAGCATGACCTCTTCCACCACTCCAGCACCAATACTCCAATCTACTGGGTTGTCTTACTTTGCAAATTTCACTTAAAAATTTTGTCCCCTCCCTCATCATCCCCTCTCATATCCTTTTTTCTTTCTTTCTTTTTGCTACCCAAATAGCATCCCAAAATGCCTCATTTGGTGACATCAGAGAAGCAACCATGGGTTGCTTCTGGTATCCCATCTGTTCCTGCAGGCCTTGCCTCAGTGAGGGCGAGATATGAAGGGAGTGTTCAGTTGAGTCTGGGTGGGGGTGGGGTGGGGATCGGGCCTTTGAAGCTGTTCTCTATCAGGGCACTGCAGCTGTCAGTGTTGGCTGCGGAAGCCAGTGATTGTCCTTGTAGCTCCCTGTTGCAGGCAGTGCACTGTGTCTTTGGATATTAATTGGGCTTTCATTATGTGAATGCACCCAGAGGCTTTTGCAGTCGATTACTATATCTATATTGATTCAGAAAAAATAAGACCAATAAATAACAGGTCTCTCAAAGCAGCTTTAATGTTTCTGATAATTAGTCAGTTTGTGTGTTTTTCCCATTTTTCTTTCCTTTTTTTTTTTTTTTCACCTCCTTTTACACATTACAGCATAATAGATCACAGAATCTTTGGGACAATGGACAGGCACATTGGCTAAATCACCTTATTACAGTTCCATATAGCTGAATAGAGGCTTAATGCTAAATTATCAGATCCCAGCCATTGTAGATACCAAGAAAGAATAATGCTCCCAAATAACACTGTAGTGCCTCTGTGCACTCATTGTCCCAGGAGCTATTGGCACGCCTTCCCTGGGCATTCTCCATTGAGTCAGCAATCCCCTGAAATGAACAGTGAGGCCCGAATTCAAGCTAGAAATAAATCTCTTTACTTTTTGGCATATTATAGGTTCTAGAATATTTTAGGTCTTGGGATTTTCAAAATTTCTGGTTTTACATTTATGGGTAACTGTGACAAAATTAATAATCAGCTTCAGAACACCTCAAATTAGTCAAGTCACAGGTTCCTTCAGCATGCAGAATTACAGTATATTATCCCTTGGAAAGGAAAGATGAAAGCAAAAATTGCACATCCGTTTCATTTCACCGAAACTTTTCAAAGGAAGGAAGGATGTTCATTAAAAGTTAACAGTGACACAGCTGTGCAGAACTCTCACCAAAAATGTCATTGTCACGGTAGCCTGACTGTGACCAAGTATCATTCTCTGCAGCAGAATGTGAGGTTCCTGTGGTCTGTTGAACTGCTCATGGCATTGAAAAAGCAAAGCTGTGCCCCCAAGAGCGTGGGGATGAGTTTTGGAAGGTCATTGTCCTATCCTGCATGACATAATAATAATAAGAAAATACAATTTTGTTTTATCATACTAGGTAGAACTGGAGTCTATCAGACTATTCATTTCTGGGGAAAAGAGTGGACATCATTTCTATATATTACACATGTATATCCAATTCTCTACTGTCTGTCTCTGTCTTTTTCTTCTTTTAAAAAAGGCCTGCCAGCATTAAATAAGTTAACAGTAGAAACACAAAAACATTATCATAAGCAAAATATCCAATGATCCACTAAAATGAAACATGGCAAAATTGCTATAGTTATGTTTAACTATACATAATTTCTGTGGTGTTATGTATTTTTATATTTATACCATCTCTAAGAAAACTAAAGCAGTGCAAAGAATGATGCTTTTGGTAAATGTGGAAAGATAACTGAATTAATACTAGTAGAATGTTATTCCCTTGAGCTGTTTTATGCAAGTGTTCAGTGATGAGTATAGAAATTTGGGTAATAAAGACAATTTGAAAAAAAATAATTTTGGAGAACACAATCCATACTTCTTATTTGTAAGAGGTATTTAAAGTACCTAATGTAATATTTATTTATAAAGTGAGCAAATAAGTAGAGACTATAAACCATTTTTATTAATATTTGAGAAATTTTTCCTAAACTCTGACCCAAGGCTAAGAAAGGACTCAGAACCATTTAAAAAAACACTAAATTCTAGTCAAGACCCAATCGAATCATGATTATGTCTGGGTAGCAATATTATTTTTTCAGTCTGATAGGAAAATAATAAGACAGTCAGCAATAACCTACAAAACTTTTAATCTACTGAGGTATTATAGTGTAGGCACTATACAAATGAATCTCTATTAATTAAGATATGTTAATAAGGAAGAAAATAAGATTTCATTCAGAAGGATACAAAGAAGACATAATGGGCATGCATTGCTTTTCAAAAGCAAACAAGATAGAACAGAAAAATGAAAGATATAAAAAAGATGATATTGTTGTGTCATCCTAATTTTCTCACATTGTTTGGATGAGTCACCACTACTAGATTACTTTAATAATATCTTCTGTTTATTTAATGCTCACTCAGTCCCAGGTTTCATATGATGTGTTCACATAATATGAGTATTTCCCATATAATTCTTATAAGGAAAATGGTTAATACTAGTGACTCCCTATTTAATTCTGATTGGGGTATGGAATGGGTAATAGGAGCAGAAAGATGAAAAGGACACAGAAAGGTATTTATTTGCTTTTTGTATATTCTTTTCTATTTTTCAGATGTTTTTATTTTGACTAACCAAATAGCATGTTAAGGTCTATGCGAAATGGTAAACTTCATAATAGCCTTGAAGTTTCTCTGAAATATCTACAATATATTCTCATACCTTTACCATTCTCTCCCTTACTGGTTCAGTTATTCCTTGCCCGTGAGCTCTGCAAGTTCTCCTGAACAGTCACTCTGGCCTGGAAAACCTGCTTTGCCATTGGGGACATCTGTGCCCGAATAACACTAACTCTTGAATCTCCAAGAGAGACCCCTTGGCCTAAGAAATAGGAACGTTTGAAAGAGAAAATGGCCAAACTATGTGAAATTTAGATTCACCCAGAAAATCCAAGGCATTGAGTTGACATTCTTTTAGGATTCCCAGGGTTACATTTCAGACAATCCAAAAACTCAGCAGACTCTGGGAATATTTCCATGTCCTGAATGGATCTCCGACAAGATTCCTCTCTCACTTGGCCCATTTTTGAATGTCTGCTTCAGGACACTTTCTCCAGACCGACTATCTCAGCAACTCGGTTTCAGAGGCACGCACATTTAAAGGGTCCCACTGCTGCAAAGGAAGCTGTCAAAACAAAGTAGAACACGAACAAAGGGTTCTTGCTCATCTGAGAACATAGCTTTTTCTCTAAAAATCTAGTTCTGGCATATAAATCTTTTAGATCAGTGTCAGGTTGTAAGAACCCCTAAAGCTGGCAGTTTTCAGTTTTCAGTTTTCAGTGCTGAGATGTGATTGCCTAGGTTTGCACTATCCTGGACCATAGCTACTTGCCACATGTGGCTTATGAACATTTGGAAAGGTAGCTAGAATCAATTTGAGATGTGCTATAAAGAGCAGAATTGCAAATAATTTCAAAGATATTCTCACACACAGAGAATGTGAAATATATCGTGTACAAATTGTAAAATCTTGTTCACATAAAATATTTGGAAATATAATTTTGGGATCATTTCTTGTATATCTCTTCCCTTTTTCAAATGTCTATTAAGATATTTAAATTAAGTGTGCAGCTTGTATTTAAAGCTTGCATTAATCATTTCCTTTGATCAGCACTGATCTAGGTTGTTGCAAAAAATAAGTCATGACATTAGAAGTTTAGACAGGACATAATTTCAAATTATATATTTTGTATTTGATCTTTCAGTTGGTTTTTTATTGTAATAAAAATATCCTAAATACAGAATGAAAAAATATTTACATGCCTACTTTAACTTTTTATATATGTATTTTATTAGTGTTAGGTCTTTTTAAAAATTAAAATTAGACAAAGAATTCTTCAACTAACAAAATATCATTTTTAAATACAAAATTTCAGATAAGAGTTTTTAACTTTTGAAATCAATCTCTTGTTTTAAATTTTTAAGTATGCCAAGAACTATAAGTAATGATTATTTTGATATCTTCATCCCCAGTAGGCTATTAAATTGATTTAGATTAAAATGGAAAGTTACCAAACTCAGAAATTGTTTTTGCATGGAGGAGAAAAATAACCAGTATTAGGTATCAGTTTGTTATAGCATTATCTTACAAAGAAATAGAATGCTACAATATTCAGAAGTTGTTTGAAAATTGCATGCATATACTTGATTTAATTGTTTCTTTAATAAATTTTCAATTTTTTGTTTTTGTTTGAAATAAGCCACTTAGTAAATAAATATTTAACATTTAACTTACGCAACAAAGTACTGTCCAAGTATATACTGTGACTGGTCAACAACCGGGTTTCAGATTCTTTTTACCGAATGTTGAAATAATCTTACATGACAATTTTACCTTGGTATATGTAGCAGCTAATCAGCTATAACAAACAAACACAAGATCAAAGGCAATAACACACATTTTTCTTCACTAGCAAGTCCTGAAGTTTAGAAGTTCAATAGTAAGTTTAAAGCATGCTTTCATAATAAAAAGTATAACACAAATAACAGAATGCATTATAAACAGGAGCTCGATATTCTGTTTACTTGAAATCATTCAATTTTGAACTTATGGTAAATACTCATTCTTTAGACATGAAATGTTTTCAGTCAAGTAAGAAGATTCTTATTTGATAACTATGCAGAGAAACTATGCTTTCTTAAACAGAATGTTTTAAAAAAAATCATGTCCATTCAGAAAATTTTGCTGTAGTCTCGGTAAACCTGAAAGGGATTCTAAAAGAAATTAATCCAAAATTTTAACTATACGTATAGAAAATTTTGTAGAGTAAAAGAGATATGACTTTTCCCTGTGGAATTTTTTAAATTTCTTTTGACTGTTGAGATTCCAACAGTAAAGAATCTGAAAAAAAATTATAAATACATATACAAATATTCTATCCAGTCTGAATAATATACAGATTACAGCTGTTTTCCCAGTTAAGACACCAGCTAAAAATAAAAGCACCATAAAACAAAACAAAACAAAAAAACAGAACCTAAAACAAACAACATGCTTATCACAAAATAACTATTGAATAATGCAAATATTAACAAAGCAAACCAAGTTGGGGGGCCTCCATCTCAAGAAGAAGAAGAAGAAAAGCCAGCAAATAGAAGGCAGTGATTGGGAAATCATATTAGCTCTTCCTCTTTGGTTCATTACTGAGAAAAAGTGGATCAGGACTGACATCTGCTGGCCTTGTTAATGGGATCTACCTACTGTAATAAAAGTCTTGGAAAACAAAACATTCTGGTGGGGTGATATTGCATCACCCGTCTGTTGGGGGAGAGGAAGAAGCTAAGGCTTGGCAAAGGTTTGGATGGTAAGGCACCTGCCATAGTGGCCTTTCAGTGCAGCTTCTCCAGCCTGGAGCAGTCTCAGTTTCTCTGCCTCTCTTTGATACTTTGCCTTCATAACCAGAACTGTTTTCTAGTTGTCCAAAAAGGGACAGAAAAATTATGCAGGTGCTTTTCAAGTCAGATTTTATGCTTGAGCAAAAAGTCTTTATCAGCCAGATGATCCTTTAGTATAACTGTAGATTTTTGATCTAAATATCAGATTCAAAGAATCTTATGGAGAATAATTTATAAGAATCTGTGTCTGGGCCCAGAGAGATAGCACAGCGGCGTTTGCCTTGCAAACAGCCAATCCAGGACCAAAGGTGGTTGGTTCGAATCCCAGTGTCCCATATGGTCCCCCGTGCCTGCCAGGAGCTATTTCTGAGTAAACAGCCAGGAGTAACCCCTGAGCAATGCCGGGTGTGGCCCAAAAACAAACAAACAAAAAACAAACAAAAAAAAGAATCTGTGTCTGCCCCCTGACAACTTATGTTGCTTTCAGCAATTATCTACTGAAGGTTCCTGCTAAAGGACTCCTGCCTTCATCAAGTCAATACTCCAAGTTTGATTTTACCATTCTTTCAACCACACTTATTTAAGTTTGATTTGGGGAAGTGCTTAGGCCCAAGAATTATTCCTAGGGCTGGAATGATAGCAAAGCAGGAAGGGCATTTGCCTTGTATGGGGCCAACCCAGATTCAATCCCCAGCATCCATATGGCCCCCAAGCCTGCCAGAGGTAATTTCTGATCATAGAGCCAAGAGTAACCCCTGAGCACTGCCTGGTGTTGGTCATAAGCAAGGAAAGTATGCTATCTCTCAGTCCCAACCCAGGAGGTCTCCTGTGGACCTAAGACAGCTTAAATATTCTAGACACAACAGGATTTGAGCTACATGATACCCCAGATCATTTACAGAACCACCAAACTCATTGGCACCACCAGTGGCGTCCACAGGACCTCCTAATCACTATTTGAGATGTCTCCCCAAAACAAATCAAAAATGTCCCAATGCAAATGGAAGAAGTAAAACTTGTAAAACATTTCTCCAAGACAAAAAGAGGAGAAAACCTGAAAATTTGACTGAGAGCAATTTTGAGTAACAGAAATAAGGTGCCTAAATTACTGGGTAATATTATATCAATATCAAGAAGTCTAATTTCAACAGCTTTGTTGAAAACATGTGATTTGCATTTTTAAAAAAATGTGAAGAGGGAAATAAACTGCTCAAAAACTTTGAAAAGCATTTTGCTTTTTATGGTAACCTAAGAAAGACACCATCACTTGGCAGATGGCATGGCGTATTAGCCTTGAAATAAAACTTTAAATGCCAGAACTATTAACTCCAACATGCTCAGATTTTTTAAAATTCTTTCCTTTAAGGCTGGAGCAATAGCACAGGGGATAGGGCATTTGCCTTGCACATGGCTGACTGAGTTAAATCCCCAGTATTTCATATAGTCCCCTGAGCCTGCCAGGAGTAATTTTTTTTGTTCTTTTGGGCCAAACCCGGTGACACTCAGGGGTTACTCCTGGCTAAGCGCTCAGAAATAGCTCCTGTCTCAGGGGACCTTAAGGTACGCCTGGGATCTAACCAAGCTCTGTCCTGGATTGGCCGCGTGCATGACAAACGCCCTACCTCTGTGCTTTCGTTCCAGCCCCATGCCAGGAATAATTTCTGAGCTAAGAAATTACCAGGAGTCCCCCAAGCCAGGAGCGATTTCTGAACGAATAGCCAGGAGTAACCCCTGAGTGTCACTGGATGTGGCCCAAAAACCAAAAGAAAAAAAAAAAAAGACCAGAAATTACCAGGAGTAACCCCTAAGTGCCACCAGGTGTGGCCCCAAAACAAAAAGAAATTTCCTTACACTTTTCTCTTTATCTTATCTCATCTTGCAACAAAAAGTTGTATGTTTATTTAAAAACAAACAAAAAAGCAAACAAACAAACAAAAAAAAAACAAAGAAAATCCCCACAGAAATTAGGTAATGCCTCTAAGGCTTTTAGCAAATATTTGGAAGTGTTTGTAATATTGAATCTGGAAAGAATACCTTGACTAATACTCGTAGTTCTCTCTCTCTCTCTCTCTCTCTCTCTCTCTCTCTCTCTCTCTCTCTCTCTCTCTCTCTCTCTCTCTCTCTCTCTCTCTCTCTCTCTCTCTCTCGGTGGGGGGAGTTTGGGCCACGCCTGGTGACATTCAGCATTCAGGGGTTACTTCTGGCTATGTGCTCAGAAATCACTCGTGGCTTGAGGGACCATATGGGACACCGAGGATCAAACCCAGGCCTGTCCTGGGTCAGCCGCATGCAAGGCAATCACTCTACCACTGCACTATCGCTCCGATCCCACTCAGTTCTCTTTTGGTCCATTTTGTTCAAGAAATATCTGCATTGTTGGAGCAGAATATTTCCTCTGTCTTGTTCTTGCAACTTCATCTTGATACTCTCTAAACATGTTAGAGGAATAAAATTTTCACTCAGAGGTCTGGAGAGATGAGTACAAACCTTTAGCAATTGCCTTGCATATGGCTGACACAAGTTAGATTTTCAGCACTGCATATGTTCTGAGCAGAGTCCTGAGTGCTGTTGAGTTTGACCCCAAAACAAAAACAATAACAAAATATTTCACTCAGCTTTGTGTTCCTGAAATCTAAGCAACCTGGGCTATGAAACTGTAGATGGAGTCAAGTTTTCCAAGCCCTGGTGACCTGTCTAAAGACTTTTATTGTAGGAAAGTTGCACTAGTGAAGGGTGTGTGTGTGTGTGTGTGTGTGTGTGTGTGTGTGTGTGTGTGTGTGTGTGTGTGTGTGTGCATCTTATGGCTAAAACCCAATTATGAACATGTTTGTAAAAAATTGTATTGACGGGGCTGAATTGATAGTATATGATAGTAGGGAACTTGCTCTACACACAGCAAACTTGAGTTTGATTCTTGGTATCCTATATTGATAGTATATGATAGTAGGGAACTTGCTCTACACACAGCAAACTTGAGTTTGATTCTTGGTATCCTATATGGTCCATAAATGCCAACAGAAGTCATTTTTGAGCACAGAGACAGGAGTCACTCCTAAGCATTGTCAGCTGTGACTACAAAACAGGAAAAAAAAACACCCTTGTCTCTTTAAAAGATGCTAAATTTCTGCAAGAATAATTATTAAGCAATATAAGTAATCAAAAATGTGAGATGGGGCCCAGAGAGATAGCACAGCGGCGTTTGCCTTGCAAGCAGCCGATCCAGGATCAGAGGTGGTTGGTTCGAATCCCGGTGTCCCATATGGTCCCCCGTGCCTGCCAGGAGCTATTTCTGAGCAGTCAGCCAGGAGTAACCCCTGAGCACCACCAGGTGTGGCCCAAAAACCAAAAAAAAAAAAAAAAGTGAGATGACTATTTTCCTAAAATTTCTTCTATTTTATAGATATGGTCATCCTTATTTGGTTTTATTTAGTCATTTAAACTTTAAATTTACATCAAATTGGAGAAGTGAAGCTCATTTATTTTCCCTCACTTTCCTTCTCATCTGTCTTTCTAAAGATTAATTCAGCACAGAACTTTTTTTTGGGGGGAGGGGGCCACACCCGGCAGCACTCAAGGGTTAATCCTGGCTATATGCTCAGAAATCATTCCTGGCAGGCTCAGGGGACCATATGGGATGCCAGGATTCAACCCACCGTCCTTCTGCATGCGAGGCAAACACTACCTTCATGCCATCTCTCCGGCCCCAGCACAGAACTTTTTAATGTTATCTACAATAGTACAAAAATTTAAAGAAGTAATTTATGTCTAACTGAAATAATACAGAATGAAGATTTTCTGGTAAGAGGGAAGGTGATTAAATGTCTTTGATCCATATTAACTGGTTGACTTTCAAAACATTGTCATGTAATTAGAGTGCTACCTAACATATCTAAAAATGCAAAACTTTATCAAAGAGATACCATAATTCCCATTTCCAGCAAGGAATTCGATGCTCATACTCAAGACCGTTAGGCTTTACTATAGTCAAGACCATTACACTAATAAGAAAATATGTATATATAAACCCCTTAAAGAACACATTCCAAATATATGGACCAAGGAAATGAATGTAAAGTACTTAAAATACTTCTTTTCAGATAAATTGTCTGTAGATCCTTCAAGCGAAGTGAAATTTACAGAGTCTTCTTAAACATTATGAGTGTTTCTGAAGTTAGAAATCATGCAGAGTGGGGGCCCTTTTGTTGAAGTCTAGCTCTCCAATACTGATTCTTAAATAATCTGATTATTATGTTTAAGTTTCTGCAGTCCACATAAAGTTTAGAAGAGCCAGCACGAGAAGTATCAAGGCTAGAGCTAGAGTAAAGGGTAGAGGGTGTTGGCCTTGCATGGGGCCAAATTGTGCTTGATCCCAGGCACCATATATTATTCCCTGATCCCTGCCAGAAGTGATTCCTGAGTAACACCAGCTTTGGCCTCAAAATGAAGGAAGAGTAAAGGAGTAAGGTGGAGAAGGAGAAAGAGGTGAAGAAGGAAGAGGAGGAAAAGGACAAGGAGGAGATGAAGAAGAAAAAAGAAAAGAAAAAGGGAAGAAGACAAAGAAAATGAAGAAGATAGAAGAAAGAAGAATGGAAGGAAGAAGAAAGTAAGTATACCAAGCCAAACATTATTTTATTTAATAAATATTTATTGAGTGGCTACCAAGCATGGGAGAAAGCTTTGGTGAGCAGAACATGTCCAAATGAATGCAAAACCTCAAAATTCTTGATGCTTAGAATCAGTATTACAAGTACTTATACAGAACAAAATAGGTGTTTTCTCATTTATTCAAAGTATATTCTTTTTTTTTTTTTTTTTTTTTTTTGGTTTTTGGGCCACACCCGGCGGTGCTCAGGGGTTACTCTTGGCTGTCTGCTCAGAAATAGCTCCTGGCAGGCATGGGGGACCATATGGGACACCGGGATTCGAACCAACCACCTTTGGTCCTGGATCGGCTGCTTGCAAGGCAAACGCTGCTATGCTATCTCTCCGGGCCCCAAAGTATATTCTTCTAAGGTTTAGAGAGCAATACAGCAGGTATAGTGTTCAACTTTTTTTTTTTTTTTTTGGTTTTTCGGGCCACACCCATTTGATGCTCAGGGGTTACTCCTGGCTAAGAGCTCAGAAATTGCCCCTGGCTTGGGGGACCATATAAGACGCTGGGGAATCAAACCGTGGTCCTTCCTTGGCTAGCGCTTGCAAGACAGACACCTTACCTCTAGCGCCACCTCGCTGGCCCCTAGTGTTCAACTTTTATGTTGCTGACTCTGTTTCTATCCTAGACACCCCATCTGATCTTCCATGTCCATCCCTCCAGGAGAGATATCTGAGCACATAGACAGGCACAACCCCTCAGCACAGTTGGGTGTGGTCCAAAATTCAAAACCAAAAGAAGGTACTCTTTTCTTATTAGTTTGCCACTTTGGAGGAAATTCTCACAATAAAAAAAGATTTATTTGATTTAGTGTGATTCCCTGTCTTTAGTTTAGATTCTGATTGCAGCAATGTAATAGCATCAGTTTTTGTCTTTCAGGAACAGCAGTATATTAACCATCTTAATATCTGATGCTGGAATGCTTTAGTGACTTGTAATGGTTTATTACTTATCCATTTGCCCCCATAGTTTCAGCTGTGAAGATATTGAACTAGTTTATGAAACTAACTATATAACTTTTTATTAACTTCATTTTGCTGGGTTTTATTTATATTATATATATATATATATAGTTGACCTATAATCTCTTGGCTCATTATCAGATTTTAGAACATTTTCATTACTTAGTTCAATGATGTAAACAAACTTTGAGCAGAAACTGTCACTTTCAAGATCAATTCATAAAGGTGTTCATGCTACCTGATTTTCTAAAATCTCTGCCACCATCTACTAGGCGAATGGTGGCCAGAGTCAGTTGAAGTATATTTACTGTGGACCTACAGAAAGTAAAGAACACTCACTTGTTGGATTTGGGTCTTAAATTTCAGACAAATGTCTATTTACAATTCCCTTAATATTTGGGGGCAAAGTATACACCCCATACTCAGGGACCATACTATGTGTAAGGACCATGTCTGGTGGTGCTAACGGATCATAATTGGTACCTGGCATTCAAACCAGTTTTGTGGTTTTAGGCACATGTAAGGCAAGGACATTAACCTTTGTACTATTTCTTTGGCCCCTGCAACTAATATTTTCTTAGCTAACACAAACATTTGTACCAGAAGTGGAATTTTATGATAGCAAAAACCCGAAATACCACTATTTGAGGTAAGCTATGAAGATGAATCACAAGAACCTGGAAAAATGATCGATGATATGCAGTGGCCATATCTGTCATAAAATTGCTTAGTGATATAATATAAAGGACAAAACTCAAAGTGTATTCTTTATATCTGATTCTTTATTTCTAATAGAAGTTTTGGAAAACAGAAGATTACTAGCAATTTCTTTCCAAAGAGTATATAAACTCATGGAAGAATTGGCTTGTTTTCAGATTTTAAAATCATGAATGTCAGAAACTAGAGGTGCTGAAAAATTGACTGTTTCCAAAAATCAAATAGTAAGAAAATGGATTGAATAAGACTTACCCCTGAAGCGGAAATTAATCAAGGTCTTTCTTACTAGGTTCCATTACTTCATGGGATTCCAAAGAAAAAAGTCAATTTTAGTTTGAGTGTTATGGATAGAAAACAATCTTGGTTATGGATACTAGCATATGAAGCTTATTGGAAGCAAAAATATTAGAAGTATACTATTTTTAAAGGTTAATTGTACTGTCAATGAAATCATAGCTTTGGAATAGGAACAGCTTTGAATAAAAAATAAGCTTCAATACCCCATATTTATCATTATGTTTGAATATACATCTTTATTTAAGCACCATGATTACAAGCATGTTTGTAGTTGGGTTTCAGTTATAAAACAGAACACTCCTCCCCATCACCAGTGCAATATTCCCACCACAATGTCCCCATCATCCCCCCCACCCCTGCCTGTGTTCAAGACAGGCATTCTACTTCTCTCATTTTTTAATATTGTCATGTTAGTTGTTAGTGTAGTTATTTCCCTAATAGAGTTCACCACTCTTTGTGGTGAGCTTCAAAGTGTGAGCCAGTCCTTCCAGCTCTTCCAGCCTTTAACTCTATTGTCTCTGGGCCTTTATTACAGTAATGTCTTTAATTTTTCTTAAAACCAATAGATGAGTGAGACTATTCTGTGTCTATCTCTCTTCCTCTGAGTTATTTCACTTAACATAATAGATTCCATGTACATCCATGTATAGGAAAATTTCATGACTTCATCTCTCCTGACAGCTGCATAATATTCCATTGTGTACATGTACCACATTTTCTTTAGCCATTCATCTGTTGAAGGGCATCTTGGTTGTTTCCAGAGTCTGGCTATTGTAAACAGCATATATTTATCATTATTATGTGGACTCTAAAAGCAACATTACCTCTAAAGAGGACGTAATTTTCCTCACCCTTTATAGGGGTTTGTGGCCCTCTGTACAACATTTTGTGGCCCTGCCCTAGAGGAATCTTTTTTTGTTTTGTTTTGTTTTAGTTGTTTGGGTCACGCCTCCCAATGTTCAAGGCTTACTACTGACTTTGCACTCAAGGATCACCCTGACTTTGCCTTCTGCGGCCCCCAGGTAAATTGAGTTTGAGACCCCTGGAATAGGCCAAGGATGAAAAGCACATGGAAGAAGCTTTCAGGTAATAGAGGCAGAAGTTATAAATGACAATGTTTCAAGGTTAAACACATTTAAGGTCCAGTTAGAAATTTATCCTCACCACCAATGTGAGGTTTATTACAAAGTGTGCCCATTAAAATTTTAAATCTTTATCAACAATTACTGCATATCTTCTCTTTTGTCAAGAGGCTTAGGTTTTCAGAAATTACTTTGTCCCTTTTATACCATTTTATCTACATGATTAGAGAAGGAAGCTGTAGGTCACTTGTATTGCTACTTACAGGTTAGTTTGTGAACCATGATGAGTTCTGAGAAATGAAACTTATGAAGAAGACAAAGCATCCCGGGCTGGATATGGATTTAGATCCAGATTTGGATTTAAGGTCCAGATTTGGATTTAGCTTTAGATTTTAGTTTCTTAATCTCAGATTAGGTGTAATTATGCTCTGTGTTTGGGAATAACATGGTATACCTACTTAGAAATGAATATGGGCTGGAACAGGGACTGGTGAGCTATTTCTCTCTTTAATGGAAACCCCAGATGAACTCCATTTCTTGACCTCCCAATGTTAAATATGGTCCAATGAGTAAATTCATACCAATAAAATGAGGACAGAAATGGTATGTATTACTTTTAGCCTTTAGTTTTGAAATTTTCACACATGGATCCCTACCCTCTCATATTCCCAGGGAAACAACTGGCAAAATGTTGAGGCTCAATGTCATTTGGGGAGTTTATCTTGTGTTGAAAAATGTTAATGTGCTTCTCAAACTAACTTCCTCAGTGATTGAATGGTCTTTTAATGAAAACATATACTGTTCTAATTGAGATTTTGTGTTTCATGTTAATATTTATTATTAGTACAGCAACTTTACAACTAGTGTTCCCTTAATTCTTCCTGATTTCCAGACCTATTTCTGTGACCCAATTGGTTGCCAATTCTGTGATCTAAATATGATTCCAGTTGATTTCTTTTCTTCCTCTGTTGTTTTTCTTTCTTTTTTTTCTGGCCCATTCACAATGTTCAGGGCTATTCCTGGCTCTGTACTCAGGAACCACTTCTGGTAATGTTTTTTCTTTCACTCAGAATTCTTTCCTGTTTGCAACTAAAAACCTTGAGTGACACATTAACTGTAAAGGTTGTTTGTAGTCTGATGTATAACTATTCTACAAAACTTCAAACTTCCCAATGATTTAACTGAAACACCAACTAAAAATCACCTGAATCAAGTACAGAACCCATAAGAGTCAGATATTATCTCAATGCAAAATAAAATTATTGATTGTGACAAACTGCTCAGAATCTTGAACTCACAACAAACAAAAGGAGTGAATGCAGTATGAGAATTGAAGTCTATTTGATATGTTAAGGTGAGAAGGGAAGAGTTAGAGATATTAAAATATAACAGGTATTTAAGAAAAATAACAAAATATTTAAGATACAAAAACTAATGCTAAAATGAATGTTCAATAGTTTTTAATTTTAATTAAATTTTAATTAAATTTAAATAATTAATTTAATTTAATAATAAAATATAATTTTAATAATAAAAATAATTTAAATAATTAAATAAAAATTTAATTAGATTTAAAATAAAAATATTTTAATTGAATTTTTTATTGAATCACCATAATAGACACAGCTACAAAGTTGTTCATGATTGAGTTTCAGTCATATAATGCCCAACACTCATCCCTTCACCAGTGAAAATATTCAATATTATAATTTGAAAATAATTGGTTTTATTTTTTTTATTGTGGGCAAAGTGAATTACAAATCTTCCACAGTAATATTTAAGGCACACAGTAGTAAGGTTTTATTTTTTATTTAAATATTTTCTTTATTTAAACATCGTGATTACAAATATAATTGTAGTTGGACTTCAGTCATAACAAGAATATTCCCCCTTCACCCGTGCAACCTTCCCATCACCAATGCCACCATATCTTCCCTCACCCAACCCTTGCCTGTATTTGAGACAGGTTTTCTACATCCCTCACTCACTGACATTGTTATGATAGTTCTTAGCATAGTTATTTCTCTGTGGTGAGCTTCATATTTTTCCAGTCCTCAATTCTGGGAATTAGTAAATAGTTGGTTTTATTATGCAAACTTAAATACTACCAGTCTTTCCACATACACTTTAAGTTTTGTGGAAATATCTTTTCTCTTAAATTTATTTAATTTTTTTAAGTATTAGGCACCATGGTTTACAATACTGTTAATGAGAGGTTTTCATGTGTACAATGTTCCAACCTTATGCCCACCACCAGATTGTACTTCTCAACTATCCACCCTCTCACCTGCCTTCTTTCCCATCATGGTGCATTCAGTTCTGTAGATAAATTTTTCAGGTTCTACTACCTTTTGTCCTCTGTTATTCCCTTACTATGTGAATTTCATATCCCATATATGTGAGTTCATTTTCTATCTGTCTGTCTCCTAGTTTAATTCACTCAGTATTTTACTCTCTAAATTCATCTGTTTAGCAACAAATTGCATTATTTCATTTTTTTCTTATAGCCAAGTAATATTCCATTATATATAAATATCAGAGTTTCTTTATCTAATTATCTGTTCTTGGATACTTCGATTGTTTTTATACTTTGGGCATTGTGGAAAGTATTGCAATAAGAGTGCAGATAGATGTCTTTTCTGAATAGAGATCCTAGGTCCTTGAGGTAGGTGCCAACAAGTGAAATTGCTGCTGCATCATATAAAGATAAGTTCTTCGTTTTGGGGAAAGTATCCATATTATTTTCCAAAATGATTGAACAAGTACATGTTTCATTAGCAGCACAAGAGGATTCATGTACTGCTGACATCCATGCCAAATCTTGTTGTTTTTGTTGTTTGTGATGTGTACCAGTCTCACAGATATGAAGTGATATCTCATTGTTGATTTGCATTTGCTTGATGGTAAGGAGTACAAAGTACATTTTCATATACACATTGGCCATTTTTATTTTTTTAAGGAAGTTTCTGTTTACCTCCTCTTCCCATTATTTGATGGGCTTGACTTTTTTTCTCATTAAGTTTTGTAAGTACTTTTTATATATTAGATATTAATGTTTTGTCAAATGAGCAGTGGACAAATATGTCTAACCACCCATGAGTGACTATTATTATTATATTTTAATTGCTTTATTTAAGCACTATGGTTACAAAAGTTTTTATTGTTGGGTTTCAGTTTTACAATGTACACCGTCCTTTATCACAACCAATTTCTCTCGCTTCCCTCCCCACTAAACTCCAGCAGGCAATTTGCTTCTCTCTCTCAAGCTCTCTCACTCTCTCTTTTTCCTTGTCGACACCGTGGTTGACACTATTATTAATGGAAGGGTGTCTTGCACATCACTTTCTTCCCAGAGTGATCAGTACCAACTATCATTGTCCTTCCTTCTCTATTCTAACTGCACTCAATGTTCTTTGTGGTGAGCATTCGACCCAGGCTGGACTTCCCAACTCTTATCTTTATTGGCTATTATTACCATACTATTTCTTGTTTTCTTCTAACCCATAAATAAATGAGATTATTCTATGTCTATCCCTTTCCCTTTGTCTCATTTTATTTAGCATAATAATCTGCATGAGTGAATTTTCGTTTGGCTATTGTGGTTTTGCAGTGCAGAAACTTCTTAATTTGAACCATCTGTTTATGTTTACTATGTTTGTTTGGTCAATAGCATTGAATCATTGAAGATGCCCTTAGTTTCAATGCCATAAAGGACCTTGGTTATGTTTCCATCAATATAATTTATGAATTCAGTCACTATATCAAGATCTTAATCCACTTTAAATTTACTTTAGTGCATGGTGTAAGACAGGTTTAAGTTAATTTTTAAAAAGAAGTTATTTCTAATTTAAAATAAGATATGAGATATATATATATATATCAATTTACTTAATATTCACCCACCTTTAAATATCCGACTCAATACTTTTAATATATTGACACAGTTGGTAAACTATTACCGTAGTCTGGTTTAAAAACTTATTTTAGGAATGGTGGTTTAACAAAACTGTTAACGGTAGGTTTTAATGCATAAAGCATCCCAACACTTCACTTTCTCCAGAGTGTCCACTTCCCTCCATCACTGTCTCAGTGCTCCCCAAACCTATCCTCCTTGCCTCACACATATCTTCCCTTCTAGTAAGCTTCCTACTAAAAATGAATTCTCTGTTTCTTTGCCCTGTGGGCATTTATTATTCTGTTACTCTGTTTCTTTATATCTAGAATATCAGAGATCATTACCTGTCTATCCCCCCTTTTTCTTACAAACTTCACTCAGCATGATATTCCTCAGATGCATCCACATGACAATAAATTGCAGAAATTTATTATTTCTTAAAGCAGAATAGTATTAAATTGTGTGTATGTATCACAGTTTATTTATCCAATCATATCTTGTTAGGTTTTTAGGTTATTTCCACAGTTTGGGTATTATGAATAGTGCTACCATCAACATAAAAGTGCAACTGTCTCCTCTGAATAGAGTTTTTGGGACCTTAGGGTTGATGCCAAGAATAGGAATTGGTGGGTCATATGGGACTCTATGTTTTTTTGAAGTGTCTATTTTGTTTTCAATAAGGACTGGACCATTTAACATCAACTATTTTTTTAACATGTGGCTATTTTTTCTAAGATCCTTTATTGAAGATGCTTTTCTTGATTCCATTATACTCTTAGCCACTTTGTTGAAGAGGTCCATATCCCTGAGAATCTGTTTCTAGAATTTTAATTATATTCCATGAGTTTGATAGTCTGTTTTAATTTCTGTACTACATTGTTTGAATAATATGGATGCATAGTAAAGTTATGGATGTAAAGTTAAGAAGAGATAAGCCTCCCATTCTCTTAGATTGCTTTGATTATATACATTTCAACAGCACATTGATATCAACATATTAGTACTACGAGACTTTAACACTCCTATATGACTGCCAGATAGATTAACTTAGCAAAAGCTCAAACAGGATACTCTTGTCTTGAAGAAATACAAGAAGAAGTAGAAAACATCTATAGGTTCCATTTGAGTATACGTTCTCTAATGCACACAGAAGAGTATCCAAAAACAACATGCTCGTTCACAAAAAGTATCTTCATAAAATCAAAAAGATAAAAACTTTATTAACTATCCTCTCATACTATAATGTTTTTAAAATGGGAATTAATCACAAAGGGTATTTGAGAAATTTTTGTGAAAATATAGAAAAATTAAAATACTTGAAAATTAAAAAACCCTTATTACTAAATAAAGAGTGAGTCAAAAATAAAATCAGAGAAAAAATATTTCTGGAAACAAATGAGAATTAATCATGAGTTATCAGAACTTATGGAGCACAGCAAAAGCAGTATTAAGAAAGAAGTTCATAGCAATGAAAGTATTCATTTGGAAGCAAGAAAAGGTCCAAATAAATAATCTAATGCATAGCTTAAGCTGCTTATGTTGGTTTTTAAAAATATCAACAAAGCAATAGTTTAAAAGATCAGTAAAATAAAGAGCAAACTCTTTGAATGAATAAAAAGATTGATAAACCACTAGCTAGACACAAAGAAATAGAGACAAGTCTAGGGCCAGAGCCATAGCACAGTGGGTAGGGCATTGACCTTGCATGCAGCCCATCTGGGCTTGATCCTGGCATCACATATGGCCCTCTAAGCCCACCAAGAATGATTTTTGAGCACAAACCCATGAGTAACCCCTGAATGCTGCTAAATAGCCCAATACAAATAAAGAGAGAGGAGTCTAAGAAGCAAATGTAGGAATTATAAATGAGACATTGCAACAAATGACACAAAAATTCAAAGGATCATCAGGGATTATTGTAAAAATATTTATAACATGAAACTTAAAAACCTAGAATAAATAAACTATTGAACTTATAATCTTTCAAGGATAAACTAAGAGGAAAGAGAACAGAAAAATGACTATCAATAAAAAAAGAAATGGTAATTAAAGAACTTCCCTTTAAGACAAGGCTCAAGTTATTGTTTAACACTCTCTCCACTATCCTTTAATGTATTATTGGAAGTCTGTCAAAAAATTAGGTAAACGAAAGATATTAAGTGCATCGAGATAAAAAAGTCAAATAATTCTTATTTGCAGATGACATATTAATGTACAAGATTATCTTAAAAGCCTATAAACAACAAAACTATACAGTAATGTGCTGGATTACAAATAATTATGCCAAAATCCAAGAAACCTTTATATAAAACAATGAAATAAAAGAGAGAAAAAGACAGTACCATTCACAATTGTGCATCAAAAATATAAAGCTTATGAGGCAAAAGATATGTGCTTAAAAAGATACATCTTAAAATCATTACTAAAAGAAGACACAAGAAAATGGAAACACTTCTGTTTGTATCTTCATGGATTGAGAGGACTGATATTGTCAAAATGACAATTCTACCCAAGGCACTAACCATACGTAAAGTAGGCCCTATAAAAACACACATGACATTTTCTAAAGACATAAAGCAAATTATGGGAATATTATTTATATCCTGTAGTTACAAATAGAAGTTTATGGGGCATATAGAAAGATGTAGACTTTCTGATTAAAATAGTTTCTGTTTCATGAGATATGATTTAAGTTTACTACCTACCACTAAAATTTTTTTGAGTAACTAAGCATACCATGACTAGTAAATGCTTTGCCTTTTACTTCTTATGGCTCCTTGCCTTCACATCTTTCCCATAATAAATACAGTTTTCATTCTTTGATTCCTAATTCAGGGACCTATCATATTGTGTTTTGCTATTTTTTTAAATTTTGAGTTTTTTTAATATAATTTTTATTTTGATCATAGTGGCTTACATATTGTTGACAATAATATTTTAGGTACATATTTACATAAAATTAGGGGGGCTTCCCATCCCCAAATTGTCCTCCCTACCCCTCTGTTTTTGTCCTACCTCCCATTTCCTCTTCCCTCACCCTCAGGGCGTCTAGAATATGTGGTCCCCTCTGTATCTAACCTACTACTTAGTAGTCTTGCATCAGTTTGGTCTTGGTGCCTCCCTTAATTCCCCCTGTAAGTGGGGGCAGGGCTAGCTAGTTCAAGTTGCGTGGTTTTGCCTGAAAAAGAGAAAGTAAATAAACTGGGGTAAGGGTCTAATACCCCGAAAATGGGCAGAATCCTTCTAGAGGTTCTCATCATCGATTTGGGAAGTGAATGAGAACAAGAAGGTGAAACACTCCACCAGTACCAAATGAAGTGTCAAATATCCAGTGAGGACTCCGGTTATATCGATAGGCACCACAAAAAACAGATTAAAAAAAAAAAAAACAAAAAAATTTGAGTTTTTTATTGGAAAGCATGCAAAATGTCATGCCAAGGGTAGAATAAAACAGTATTGAGAAGGTACAAGAAGACTATAAGTTCATCAGCACCAGATGACTTTTGTCAAAATATCAAAGAAAAGGAACTCTAGTAAAAGTGCAATCTCCAAGCAAGGGTTATTTTTAATTATATTATATTAATTTATATTATATTTATATTAAAATAAAAGGAGAAAGAAAAAGTGCTTACAAATCAGCCTTGCACTGGATATTGTAATGGCAGAAAGTCAAAAGACTGAGAAAACCCAGAGGTTGAAGCTTGTGAGCAGTAATAGGGTTTTTCTGAATCCTCAGGTAGATTCTGCTCTTACTGTTTCAAAAAGTGTCACTATGTGAATGCAGAGCAGCTTTCCTCAGTCATCTTTCTCTGTGCCTGAGGGTCCCTGAGTGCTTGGCTTACTCATACTAATTTATACTCAAATTACAGATCCACACAGAGAATAATAGATGAAAATGATAAGTTTCATTAGTTTTCTTCTCATTTCTGTTGATATAGGTGATAAAAACTTTAAAAATAGCCCTTGTTGAAGATTGCACTTTTACAAGAGTTCCTTTTCTTTGGTATTTTGGGAATGTCGCCATTGTTCCTGAAAAGAAATATCATTTTTACCAGAGCTATAATTGATGTTCAAAAAATGTTTATTTGTGGTAAGGAAAAAGAAATAAACTATGATTCTTTTTTTTTTTTTTTTTTTTAAATCCACATTTGAGGCACAGGTGGTAGAGCTCAGGGCTTACTCTGAGCTCTAGGGATCTCCAGGGAACTTACTCCTGACTAGCTTTGGGGACCATATTGGTACCAGGGATAAAACCTGAGTTAACTGAGTGCAGGGCAAACACCCTACACACTTTACTTTTGCTTGGGTTCCTAAACAAAGATTTGTTTAAAGATATTTTCTTTTTTTGACAATGTTTCATCAATAGCACAATTATTAATGTGCTGTTCATAATGAATACTAGGTTAGATCCCAGCATCCCATATGTTCCTCTGAACACTGCTGACAATAGTTCCTATGTGTAGAGTCAGCAGTAATCCTTACACATTGCCAAGGGTGGCCTCAAAACAAAACAAAAATCTTAGTTAAAATACATTTTTAGATTTTAGTAATTTTATGAACTTTTGTTTCTCCCCAAGCAGTGGTCAGGAAGGGCCCCACCAGTGAGTGATTCTCAGCCAACCAGACTGCCTGTTCAATGCAAGGGCTCAAGGTTGCACTGCTAACAGCATCATTTGGGTCACCCTAATGGTGCTGGGAGTCTTCAGGGCCACACCTGTGCTGTTTAGGGGACCATACAATGTTGGGAATCAACCCCACATCAGGATGATGCTAGGCAACCCTCTTAATTTCTATACTATATCCTGGCCCTTAGATTTTTGCCAATTTTGTTTTATAGCTCTAAATATTGATTCTTTTTTTTTTTTTTGGCAGGGGAAGGGATTAAACCCGGCAGCGTTTAGGGGTTACTACTAGCTCTGCACTCAAAAATCGCTCTTAGCAGGCAAAGGGGACCATATGGGATGCTGGGATTAGAACCACATGTGTCCTGGATTGGCTGCGTGCAAGGCAAACACCCTATCCCTGTGCTATTTCTCCGCCCCTACATACTGATTCTTTTGAGTTACATCTTCTTAGTTTTATTACTGTATTAGTAATAATGCAATACACATGCTTATGACCCATTCAATTTACTATTACAGAAGTCTTAGCAGAGTTCAGATAAAAGTTTTGATGAGGAGGAATGGAACACTGAGTTGTCTACAATTTTAACTATATTCTAAATGACCCTTTTATCTTGGCTCAGAAAATAATGTAACCTTAGATTAGGTAAGTCCAATTTAAGGGCACTTCTCTATTTTCAGTATTCAAAGAAGAAAGATTGAAACAAGATAGAAATGTCCCTAATAGTGAGTTGAGGAGGTATTATCAATGAATTACTGAAGGACACTGGGGCTCAAATTCTATTTCTGAATGCAGTCTTGGTTTCTGTTAGGGACCTCCACGATGTTCTTATGCTGGATGGCTGTCACTATCCATATTTGCTCCCAATACTCCATCCCTTTTAACATATTTATTTTTAGTAAATTTAGTATATATTTAGTATTTAGAATATAAATACCTAAATATATATTATATTAGTATATAGTATAATATATAAAATATAAAATATCTATATAAATAAATATGTGTAAAATAAAATATAATATATAGGTAGTTGGCATACAGCCTATATATAAGATATAGTATTGAACACAGAATTTGTATATATTTAGTATATAGCCTTGTGTATTTTCTTCCCACACTCCATGATGACCAATAGAATACAGAAGAAAGTTAAGTCACTTCTGGGATTCAGGTTATAAAAATGTTGTTATAAAATGTTATTTTAGGGGCCAGAGTAATAGCACAGTAGTAGGGGGATTGCCTTGCATGCAGCCAACCCTGGACGGACCTCGGTTTAATTCCTGGCAAACCATATGGTCCTCCGAGCCTGCTAGGAGTGATTTCTGAGTACAGAGTCAGGAGAAAACCCTGAGCACCATCGTATGTGACCACCCCCCCCCCCCCCCCACACACACACACTCACCAATGTTATTTTAAAATGTCATTTATGAAGTCAGGTTAAAAAAACACTCTTAGGAATTTTTTTTTTTTTAGAAAAGTTAGCTGCCATACTAAAACAAAAGAAAAGTCTATGAGGTGGGGAATTAGGCCCTGTTAGTGAATTTATTGGATTTATCAGTTCTATTTAAGACTTCAGACGACTGTATCCTGGCAGGACATCTTGACAGCCATCTTGGGACTGACTTATATACCCAGTTCAACTAGTCTCTACTTCTTGACTCTTTAGAATCTAAAACATAATAATATTTACTGTTTTAAATGGTCAAGTTTGGTAGTTTATTATACAGCAATAAAAAGCAATAACTTAGCTTAGATCATCTTTCTATATGTCTCACATAATTTATTATTCTAGATGCAGTAACTTATTCATATGTCTGACTCCTTCACTGACAAATTCTGCTTTGAGAAAAGGGGGTCAATTTGGCTATTTAATTCCAAAGAACATCAGGTTAGTACTTGGCACACAAAAGGTACTCAGTAAATGTCACCAAACAAATGAATAATATGAGAAGATATAATGGACATTTTTTTCAGATGACACTATGATTATTGCCAACTGAAGAATAAGTTAGAGCAGCTCAAATTGGGTTGGTGTCTCTAGGTGTGAGGAATGAATGTTTTGATATCCATCTTGCCCCTTCATCTGTGTTAATCTGTGTTATTGTCCCCAACATTGAACCAAATACTTAATTGTAAATTTTTTTTGTGTGTGTGGTTTTTGGGTCACACCCGGCAGTGCTCAGGGGTTATTCCTGGCTCCAGACTCAGAATTGCTCCTGGCAGGCACGGGGTCCATATGGGGTGCTGGGATTCGAACCGATGACCTCCTGCATGAAAGGCAAACACCTTACCTCCATGCTATCTCTCCGGTCCCAAATTGTAAATTTTTTACTATTTTTAATTATTTTTTGGTTTTTGGGCCACACCCGCTGACAATCAGGGGTTACTCCTGGCTATGCGCTCAATTGCTCCTGGCTTGGGGACCACATGGGATGCCGGGGGATTGAATAAAGTTCATTTTAGGCTAACGCAGGCAAGGCAGACACCTTACCACTTTTGCCACTGCTCCAGCCCCACTCTTTAATTTTTGAAATAGAAAAATATTTTTAATTTTTACTCACTGTTAGAGTGGAAATCTGGGATCCTGGGGAAGGAGTAGTATTGAAAAACATAGGATTAGAGCATAGTTTGCTCCCAATTCTTTCTAAGTAGGAATTGAGCACTTTTTACTGCTCCTCAGACACCAGAAACTGAACTATGTAATACTATTTATTTATTTATATCTTTATTTAAGCACCATGATTACATGCTGTAGTTGGGTTTTAGTTACAAAAAAAAAAAATACACCCCCTTCACCAATGCAACATTCCCACCACCAATGCTTCCCATCTTCCTCCTCCCCCACCCCCAGACTGTATTGTAGACACTTTTTAAAGTCCTGGAAAAGGTCTGATCAGAACTTGGAATATATAATAACACTAGACCAAGAGACAAAGTAAAAGTAGGAGTGGAGACAGGAGAACTTAAATTGGTTTTATTTAGAAACTTTCAAAAATGTTAAGAGGAGGTTAACTGTTCAGTGACTGCTCTGAGTGGTATGCTATCTGGTTACAAATGTTCCTGAACAGGCCCTTCCACTTGAGGGCCCTGCCCTGGTGGAGAGTCTCCTTACAAACCACGCCTATCAGAAGCTCTGGTCTTACCTCTCAACTGGCAATTGTTATTTTTAACTAGAAGAATATACGAGGAGGGAGGAATGATGGTGATGGTAGCAAAGAACTCCTGGTATGACTAAAAATGGGGACATTCATCCTGTTTATAATAAAAGAGATTAGAAAGAAATTTGGAGGTAGGTAGAAACACACATCAGTTTGGAGCTCAGTGTGAGGCAAATTGTAATAATGTATTCTTTCTATTTCTTTTTTATAAGTAGTCTTTAATTAAATCACCATGAGATTACACAATTACAAGTTGTTCATGATTGAGTTTCATTCATACAATGGACAACACCCTTCATCAATTCTCGCCACCAATGTCCCCAGTTTCCCTCCTGTCCTCCCTGCCTGGGACCTGCCTGCATCCATAGCAGACATTTCTCTCTCACACCTCTTCTCCTCTGACTCTCTCTTCCCATTTATTTTTCATTTTAGACACTGCTGTTTGCAGTTTACTGAAGGGGTATAATGCCTATCACTTAATATCTTTTCAGTATTCAGTGTCTGTTCCGAGCAATCATTTGAAACTTCCATAGTCATAGTGGTCCCTACTCTGCCTAACTACAATTCCCTGCTATCTGTAAAAGCTTCCAACCATCGACTGGTCCTCCTGGCCTCAATCTCTATTATAAGTGGGTATTAATACCATACTATCTTTTTTTTGTATATCCCACAAATAAGTATGAATCATTTTATCTCTATCCCTCTTTTCATTTTACTCAGCATAATATCCCGCATATCCATCCAAATATAAGCAAACTTCATGACTTTATTTTTCCTAATAGTAGTGTAATATTCCATTGTGTAGATGTACCATAATTTCTTTATCCACTTATCTGTTCTGGGCCACCTAAAATATAAATAATGCTCACAGATTGAGAGAAATTAACAACCCAATTTACTCATCTGATAAGGTATTAATATATGTTATATAAGGCAATGACAGAGCTTAACAAGAAAAATGTTATTTAATGCTATCCAAAAATGGGAAGAAGAGATAAACAAAAACTTTATCAAAAATAAATACAGATGACCAAAAGACACATGAAAATATGCTTCACATCATTAATCAATCACTGGGGAAATGTAAATTAAACAATGAGATTATCTCACACCACAGAGACTGGCACACCAAAGAGAACAAGAACAACCAGTGTTGGCACGGATGCAAGATGAAAGGTACTTTTATTAATTATTGGCAGAAATGTCTGGTCCAGCCTTTTGGGAAAACAATATATATATTGTTAAAAAAAACTAGAAATTGAGCTTCCATATGATCCAGCTATACCACTTTTTTACTATGCCTTAGGGGCCCAAAATTCAGAAAGCCCTCAGCATACCTCTGTTCATTGTAGCACTATTCACAATAGCTAGACCTACCTTTATTTTTCTACATGCTCAAGAATGAGAAGAGGAAAGGAGCCCTAGTAATAGTACTATGGGGTAAGGTACAACAGAGCATGCAACAGAGCTGGGGATAAATCCCTGAGACCCCCATATGATTCGCTTAGCATGCCGGTAGTGATTGCAGAGTACAGGGTCAGGAGTAAGCACACTGCTAGAGTGTGTATTCCCAACCACACCCTCTAAAAGGAATTGGGTGTGTGTGGGGGAAACAGTCATCAAATTATCATTTCACTTTAAGAATTTTTTGATAGTTCTCATTCTTTGTGATGGGTGCCAATCTCTATGGTGTGAGATGGTATCTCATTGTTGTTTTGATTTGCATCTCCCTGATGATTAGTGATGAGGAGCATTTTTTTCATGTGCCCTTTTGGCCATTTGTATTTCTTCTTTGTCAAAGTGTCTGTTCATTTCTTCTCCCCATTTTTTGATGGGATTCCATGTTTTTTTCTTGTAAAGTTCTGTCAGTGGCCCTGTATATTTTGGAGATTAGCCCCTTATCTGATGGGTATTGGGTGAATAGTTTCTCCCACTCAGTGAGTGGCTCTTTTATCCTGGGCACTATTTCTTCAGTGCTGGCAGGGGGGATGTGGAGAGAAAGGAACTCTTATCCACTGCTGGTGGGAATGCCATCTAGTCCAACCTCTGATGGAAAGCGATATGGAGGATTCCTCCAAAAACTTGGAAATTGAGCTCCCACTCAACCCAGGCTATTCACTCCTAGGGATATACCCTAGGAACCACAAGAATACAAATACAAAAATTTCTTCCTCACACCTATATTTATTTGCAGCACTATTCACAATAGCCAGGCTCTGGAAACAACCAAGATGCCCTTCAACAGATGAATGCCTAAAGAAACTGTGGTACATATACACAATGGAATATTATGAAGCCTATACATGGATGTACATGGAATCTATCATGTCTGAGTGAAATAAGTCAGAGTGAGAGAGAGATAGATGCAGAATAGTCTCACTAAGTCTATGGGGTTTTAAGAAAAATAAAAGACATTTTTTGCAACAATCCTGAGACTATGAGAGGAGGGCTGGAACTTCCAGCTCACTTCATGAAGCTCACCACAAAGAGTGGGTGAGTGCAGTTAGAGAAATAACTACACTGAGAACTACCATAACCATATGAATTGAATGAGGGAACTGGAAAGCCTGTCTGGAGTACAGGTTGGGGTGGTGGTGGGATGGAGGGAGATTTGGGACATTGGTGGTGGGAATGTTGCACTGGTGAAGGGGGTGTTTCTTTACATGACTGAAACCTAATCGCATTCATGTTTGTAACCAAGATGTTTAAATATAAGATATAAAAAAAGAAAAAAAAAGGATTTTTTGATAGAGAATACACAGCATTAATTTGTGTGTTATGAACAAGATTCTCAAGGCCTGGGACAGGCCAATTTTGATGTCTAGTACCTTTTCTGTGATTTCTGACTCTTTAGTCAAAGTTGTTCAGTTTCTCTGATTTCAAATATTCAGATCATGAAGAAATAAACAAGTGATTGCAACTGGCTTACTAAAAAGGAAGTTAAGGGGGGGTGGATTTGCAAAAGACTCTTAATTATATAAAGGTACCTTCTATCATTTAATACCTTTAAAAACATTACTAAATTATTTGTTTTGTGTTTTTAATTATATTAGATAAATATTTCTTTGATGAATTCACATACTTTTTCAAAGTCTATTGAGACCCCATGTGGTTGATCAGTTTTGTAACTAGACATAAATATAAAAATGAATAAACAGGAAAAGCATAACAGAGCACTGAAAATCCAAAAGTATTTTTCTTCCTTCCTTCCTTCCTTCCTTCCTTCCTTCCCTCCTTCCTTCCTTCCTTCCTTCCTTCCTTTTTTCCTTCCTTCCTTCCTTCCTTTTTTCCTTCCTTCCTTCCTTCCTTCCTTCCTTTTTTCCTTCCTTCCTTCCCTCCTTCCTTCCTTCCTTCCTTCCTTCCCTCCTTCCTTCCTTCCTTCCTTCCTTCCTTCCTTCATCCTCTCTTTCCCTTCCTCTCTTCCTTTCTTTCTTCCTTCCTCCTTCCTTTTTTCCTTCTTTCCTCCTTCCTTTCTTCCTACCTTCTTTCTTTCTTCCTTCTCCTTCCTTTCTTCCTTCCTCCTTCCTTCCTTCCTTTCCTTCCTTCCTTCGCTTCCTTCCTTTCCTCCTTCCTTTCTCCTTCCTGTCCTCCTTTCTTTCTTCTTCTTTCTTCTTCCTTCCTTCTTTCTTTCTTATTCAGTGATTAACTAGATAATCTAATGCTTCTCTGAACCTCAGCTGTCATGTATGTAAAATGGATTAACAATAATTAACAATTAATTAATAATTAAATAAATTAGTAATACAGACTATTTGAAGTATAACTAGCATATAGCATATGTTAAAGAAGTTGAAACGCAAAACTTAAAAAATAATAAATCTTGGTGATTTAAAAGGAAAAGGTTTGATTTTTGTTTGCTATGTCTAGGGAGCATTACACAGCAGCTTGGAGGCTGCTCCCGTAGTGCTGAAGATTATTTGGCTCACCTCAGCAACAAGGGGCTTTTAGAGCCATACCCAGTGGTGCCTGGAGGCCTATAGGCTGCACCCTGTGATGTTTGAGGGATATGTGGGACAAGAGAACTGGATAAGAATCTTTCTGAAAGTAAACCATGTGATTTGATCTCTGTACTGGACATATCAACAATAAATTTATTCATTAATGGTTTGGGCACCAACCCAGGAGTAGCCAGGACTATTCCTGGCTCTGTGCTTAGGGATCACTCCTGATAGGCTCAGAGAAAGTTTATTTGTCATTTTTTTTGTTTATGACCTCCTGTCTATACTTAATGTTTCTGGGGGTTATTCCTAGTTCAGTATTTGTGAGACACTCCCTATGTTGTTGGAGACCATGTGGTGCTAAAGATGGCATCCAGGCTCTTCATACAAAGTATGAGTTCAGCTCTTTGAGCTATATCCCTGGCTCAGGAAAAAAATAGGTTAATTTTCTTTCTTTTCTTTTCTTTTTTTTAAAAAAACTTGTATTGGGGCAGAGAGGTGGTGCTAGAGGTAAGGGCGTCTGCCTTGGCAAGTACTAGCCTATCACACAAACAGGTGTGGACCCATAAAAAAAAAAAAGGTGTCTGCCTTGCAAAGTACTAGCCTATCACCACAAACGGGTGTGACCCATAAAAAATATTGTGTCATATGGTATTGTAACAATTGGTATCAACAGACTCCTTCATAGATGGGTTTCGAGTTATACAGTGAGTCAGGGCCCTTCCCACCAACAGTGTCAATGTTTCTCCACCCAATGACCAGAGTGCATCTTAGCCTCCCTGGCCTGTCAATATAATAGGTCCCTTTAAGTTTAAATTTGAGGGGGCTCACCTGGTGACACTCAGGGGTTACTCCTGTCTCTGCACTCAGAAATCACTCAGGTTTGGGGGACCATATGGGATGCCAGGGGAATTAACACAGTCTGGTCCTACGGTCAGCCGTGTGCAAGGCAAATGCCCTACCATTGCCCACACACCTCCGGCTTGAAGTTTAGATTGTTTAAAGTTAGGTCCCTTGATTCTAATTATCATTGACTTTGGCTTGAATAGTTAGTTCTGTTCTAATTTCCCCACCATGCATCAAGGACCACTTGCCTTTCTTTGATCCTTTCTTCTTAGTTTTATAAGACATTTTAAAATCTGAGGCTGGAGAGATAGATGGAGGTAGGGCATTTGTATTGCATGCAGAAGACAATGGTTCAAATTTCGGGCATCTCCATATGGTCCCCCGAGCCTGCCAGAAGCGATTTCTGAGCATAGAGCCAGGGAGCACACCCTGAGCGCTGCCGGGTGTAACCCCAAAACAAAAACAAAAATAACGAGATTTTTAAAAATACAATTTGGGGCAAGAGCAATGGTGCAAGCAGTAGGGAATTTGCCTTGTATGCACTAACCTAGGACAGACCACAATTTGATCCCCCGGCAATCCATATGATCCCCCCAAAGCCAGGAGCAACTTTTGAGTGCAGAGCCAGAATAACCCTGAGCATCACTGTATGTGTTTCCAAAAAAAAAAAAATCCAATTAAAAAAAGGTTAGTAGTGGGCAGGTTTTTTTTTGTTTGTTATCCATAGGCACAGCACAATATGGAGGAAATAGAAAGGAAAAACCTTTGGCCTATAAATAGGGAGACCTTAACCCTGAAGCATCTTGGCATAAGACCAACTCCAGGCTCCAGGCATACTAAGTTGTCTAACCCCAAAGTCTTCCTCTGTGGTTCCAGTAAAAGTTCTTCACAGTTAAGTTTGTCACAGTCAGAATTTCTTTAGTTAGAGATCCTGGTTTTTGTAACAGCTCCTATGTTGAAATCAGGGTGACACAAAGATGTCTTCTGGTTTCATTTCACCATTAGGTGGCAATGCAGAGAACCCTGCCCTGAAAGCAACTTGTTGCTGTTACCAAGTCATCAGGGTGCCATATAAACCCATTCTGGAGCAAATTGATGCCAGGGCAGCATTAGGGCCATCCCTGGTAGAAGACCATTTCCTGGTGCTGGTGTAGAAAACCATGCTGGTTCCATAGATGGCATCTAAGGTTCAGGCTAGTGTCCAATCTTCTGGAGCCTAAACCTAGACACTATGACAAATAATTCAGGGTTTAAGGCCCCAACTGTAATATAAAATTTAGTATATTCCCTCTCTCCATTAGATAAGAACTTGTTTCCACATGTAAGATTTCCTCATTTTTTCTATTTTTTTTTTTGTTTTAGAGGTTCAAGAACAGGGGTTCAGGAAAACCCAGTACTCAAGCAAGAAATTCAACCATCCAAGCTTTCTGGCTCCTAAGAAGGAACGGCAGCTCAGTGGAAGAAGGACTGAAGAATGAGGCTCTGCCTTGCTCAAATCCCCAAAATCCTCAAATCAAGGCCCACCTTAGGGTGGGAGAGGAATATCAACGTAGGGAATAATCCTACATCCCATTAACACGATCACACCCTAGCATGGAGTACAAATATTGATTAAGGTTGGACCATTTTAATTTCCTCGTTTTAATATGCCTATGAAAAAGTGGAAAAATGTTTTGTTTAGTTTTTGTTTTTGGGGCCACACCTGTTGACACTCAAGGTTATTCTTGCTATGTTCTCAGAAATTGCTCCTGGTTTAGGGGACCATATGGGATGGCCGGGGATCGAACTGCGGTCTGTCCCTAGGACTGGTGCTTGCAAGGCAGATACCTTACCTCTAGCTTCACTGCTCCAGCCCCTAATATGAATATTATAGAATATTTCAATCATGGTTCTGACTTAGCAAGTGCAAATATTTACAGGTATTATAAAATATGAGATGCTTTTTTGTTCTTACCATACAGTTTACATGCTTTCCTTGGAGATTTCTCTAACAAGAGCTATATCATTCCCCTCTTCAGAGAGTGATCTATTTTTTTAAATGACTTTATTCAATTACTTTACTGGGTTTTATTGATTTTATTTATATTTGGGTTTTGGCCACACACCCATTCTTGGTCAGTGCTCTAAACTCAGAAATCGCTCTTGCCAGGCTTGGGGAACCTTATGGATGCCAGATATTGAAACCCGGGGTTTGCAGTGTGCAAGGCAAATGCCCTACATGCTGTACTCTGGCTCTGGCCCTGAGAGGGATTTATTACTAATCTCATATAGGTGGTTGATAGAATTAGTTTCTCCACTGTTGTGGGACTGAGTTCCTTAACTTTTATTGACTGTTGGCCAGAAGACCAGCCTCTGCTAATAGAGAGTGCCATGATTTTTTTAGCAGATTATTTCCCAGCATGGGACACTTACTCATCAATCACCTATGATAGCTTGACATAGTCCTATATAATGTCACCATATGAATATTTCTCATCATCTTTGCTACAATTCTACTGATCAAGTGAAAGCACATGCCATAGTTCTCAAGCCCAATCTCAAAAGAAGGCAATGTGGAAAGGGCCAGCTCAGAGACTGGTCCACCACTGCTACAGAGAAGAAACAATCCCTGCCCAATTTTCATAAAAATATCTTAATTCACTTTCTCTTCAAACCACAGAGGTTAGGCAAGATTTATATAGAATGTAAATTAAAGGGTAAAGGGATGCAACTTAGGGAAGGCTAGAAAAAAGTGGGAAGAGCTGTGTTTAAGAGAAGGTCAAGGAAGAAATAATTGTTCTCTTTCATGTGAATGGTGGTAAATAGTCCTAAAAAAAAAGCTCTGGTAGTCTCCAGGTTCTTGTTAGATGGTTTTGAGAAAGGCGATCAAAGCAAGCATCAGAGGGATTTGAAGTCCAGGAATAATTCAGTCATTATGAAAGAAAGCTATTGGAGCTTTAATTTGGAAATTGGTCCCCTGACTATTGAACAAATCTGTCTTCTTGTGAATTAAAAGAGAGAAAATACTAACTTTTTAAAAATACATAAAAGATTATTATAAAGACACTATCCAATTATACTCTTCTTCTGAGCAGGAAATAGGGAGCAACTGGGGCCAAATTTCAGCAAAAAAGAAATTGGTAAAGACTTAAGAAAAAAATCTTAACAGCTATGTGATCAAAGCACTAATAGTGTAGAAAGAGAGGCTATGAAATATCCATTTCTGGAACTGCTTAAAATATGTTAAATAGCTATCTAGCTGGCTGGCTAAATGTAATGAAGGGTGGGGCGAGAGCAGTGGGCGCAAAGCAGTAGGAGCATTTGCCTTATATGCGCTAACCTAGGATAAACCTGCAATTTTATCCCCCAGTGTACCCTAATGGTCCCCCAAGCCAGGAGATTTTTTCTGAGCACAGAGCCAGGAGTAACCCCTGAGCATCACTGGGTAGTGCCCCAAAAAACAAAATAAATAAATAAATAAATAATGTGATGAAGGTATTGGGTCTATACCTTTCCCCACCACCATATATACCCTCAAAACAAAATATTTAGTACTACTTTAAATAAAAATGTATTTTTCACAGTTCTGGAGTCTGGAAGTCCAAGAATAGGCAGAGCTTGATTCATAGTCACCATTATTACACGATTGCCAAATATCTTTTTGCCTTTTTTGGAAGAATGTATACAGAGCTCTTAGGTCTTTTGACTTTATGGCCTAAAACTCCCCAGTAGTCCCCACCTGCTAATATCATCCTCTTTGAAGAATTGATATCAACAAACAAATTTGTGGTAGAGATGCATTATTAAGCCCCAATAATAATGAAATATCTTTGAGCTTTGTTATTGATGATCTTGCCAATAGTATTTTCCAAACTGAGGTTCTATGAAATCACCTATGTTCGACTTATATAGGACACTGTTTAAAAATGCAGATTCCTAGACAATTCTATGTCTATAATAAATTGAAATCTCTTGATGGTGAGGTTGAAGTGTTTTTTGTTTTCTTTTTATTTTTTACAAAATCCCTAGGAAGTGCTTACAGACATACTAAAGTCTGAAAGACACTGTCAATGAAATATGATCTGTAGCAAAATTCAGGGTTCTCTTGAAATCTCTTCCTGTCTGTAACCACTGTCCCCAACCCTAAATTGCAATTGTCCTTTGAGCACTCAAAAAAAGCCTCCCATACTTTCCAGTCTTCCAACCCTAAATATGGTCAAGCAAACAAACCATATGAACATTTTGCAGTATCTGCTGCTGTGTTGATTCCCCAGGGAAATTACATAATAGGTCTCTGGCACATACCACCGGTTACTAGAATTACAAATGAGCCCCCACCCCATCTCTCCAGGAACCCCATGTTCAGAATCAAACCATAACAATATATCTCCTGCTTAGATCCTGAGGTTATGGGGAGAAGAGGCAGGGCATGCAAAAGTGTGTTGGTTTGCTACATCAAAACTGCTGGGTGTGCCACCCAACCACGGAAAAGCTGGAGTCTGAAACTCTGTCTCTCTGTACTTGAATTTTTGCAGGACTCTATTAGTGTCCCCAGGAGAGCTCTCATATGAAGTCCAAGAAATCTGAGGAAAATGTGAAGCTTACATGATGGACTAATTTCATTTCAATAAAATTCCCATATTACATTCAATGCGCCTGGCTTTATTAAGTTTTGTCATAAACGCTGGGAACAATTATTTTTATTGGTGCGTTAACTAAAAATGGTATATGCATAAGTCAGAGTTTACATTTGACTTCATCTGGGGAGCCAAAATGAGCTTTAGGTTTGATTTATCGTCATTTTACCCCTGTAAATGAGAGTACAGGAAAATAGGGGTTAGAGTTACCTGATCACAGCATTCCTAAACCCTCCTCTGGTTCCATCTACAACTCTGCTATGTATCTAATGAATTTAAATTCCAAGATGTCTATCGGCAACCCACAAAAGTCACCAAACAAAGGGGGTTGGCTTATTTTCAGACTAGAGCCATATCCAAACCTGGGGCAAAAAAAATAGAGGTTTGCTGTACTAAAGGGAGACTGGGGAGCTCTCAGCTGCTATGAAAGGTTTTTAATTGCCTATGGAAAAAAAATTCCCGTTCAAAGATTTTTTTCCTTAACATGGGCCCCTTGGAAACTTTTCATAGGGGAACTGTAAAATATTTATACAGCTAGCAGCACTGTTAAAAAAAATGCAAGCAAGCAAGCAAGCAAGAAACCTAGCACTGAATGAAAAGCAGACTTTACTTGAAGTAAGCCCTGCAGATTGGGGGGACCCAGAGAGGGGAAGTTACTGTGATTTCAATCCCTGGAAAACAGGATTAATCCCTTTGCCTGGGCTACAGACAGGACCAACATGGAGAAGGCCCTGCATTTGGTTTCAAAGGTTGCTGTTGGCATTTTACAAATCCTTCATTTTTCTTTTCTTTTTTTTTTTATCAGGCCCTGCAACACTGTGTAACTGGCTCTGCTATCACCTCATCTCCAGGGACTACTGTTCTACAGACATCGTTGGCATCATGTGCCTCATGTTGAGCAGCATCATGTTGCCCTGCTTTTTGACTTTTCTTATTCCAGAGGAAACACAACTCAGTCTCCTCCTGGGACACTCTTAGTGACATCACCTACCCAGTCAGTCTGCTTGTTGAATTCCATATGGTCTCCTTATGTGGCGTTAGCATGCCAGCCACACATGACGCCAACAATCCACATGAAAAGTTCTAGAAAAGGTGTTTCTGACTCTCTGAATAGACCAAACAGTTGCAGAATTTTGGAGTAAAAATGAACCATGGTGAGCTCATTTTATAGAGGTAAATTTAGCCCTGGAGAGAGAAAGGTAAATTTCCCAAGGTTACTTCATTTACAAATATCAAGTTAGGGATATGGGATAGCTTATGCTCTAAAAAAAAGGAGTTACACATGGGGTAATTATAGTCCTGCAAACAGCTCCCCAAACTCATTGTGAACTCCAGCTTTTAAATTTTCACTATGCTTTAATCAAAAATGATATTACAAAAAGGACTGAAAAGGAATCACTTTCTCCCAACTAACTATCCAAATATTTTTATTTCCTCCCCCTCCCACCTTTACTTTAACTGGAGTAATTGGTAGTAAAAACAATAAATTAAAATTGTGTGGCCTCCTGGTAGTTCCACTTTACTTATCAATGTTGACAACCTGGTGACCTATGGGTAGGAGGGAAAAAAATCAAGGTGCTCAGAAAACCCACACAGTAGATAACACTAAAGAAATTAATATTTGGCTACCTAATGGTAGCTGAAGTAGTTAGGGGCAGGATGAGACACAGTCCTGAAATTTTGATGAGAATAGGTCATAGAAATCACTATCTTGTCCATCAGAAAGGACCTTCATGTATCAAGTCTGACTTAATTGCCATAATTCAATTAACATGTTTCAACTAATTATATATAAATTTTTGAATGACAGTTCAACAGCAGCAATATTGAGAGTAAGCCAATATTTTCTCCTGTTAAAGTTAATGTCAAATTAATTATAAAGTAAGCTGCATTGATTATTTTATATATCTTGGCTTCACTGTTCTGCAAGATAGCCTTCATTCATTGATTTGTTTGTTTCTTCCTTCTTCCTTCCTTTCCTATTCCCTTCCTTCCTTTCCTTCGCTTCCTTCCTTCCATTCCTTCCTTCCTTCCTTCCTTCCTTCCTTCTTTTCTCTTCCTTCCTTCCTTCCTACCCTTCCTTCCATTCTTTTTCTTCCTTTATTCTTTTCCTTCCTTTACTTCCCTTTCTTCCACTTCCTTCCTTCTTTCTTTCCTTCATTCCTCCTTTTTTCCTTCCTTCTTTCTTTCCTTCCTTCCCTTTATTTTTTTCTTCCTTCCTTCCTTCTTTCCTTCCTATCTTCCTTCCTACCTTCCTACTTATAGATGGTGGTTCTGATCAAATGTTTAAAAAATATTTACTATTACATAATAACACAAAAATATAACAATTACAGTATTTGAAATGAACATTTGTTCATTTCTAAGACTAGAATGGTGTTTGTTACTTGCTTTGCACTCAATATATAATTCTTAATATTAGCCACTAGAGGAGATACCTTTTATTTGTCGGGCCAGATCAGTGATCAGGAGACCCAGGAGTCGCTCTTGGTAACACTGAGCCCAGCAATGTGGTTCCCAGGACAAGAAGTGATGGTGGGGTGTTGGAGGGACTTGCAGTACCATCTCAAACTCAGGACCTTACACATGTCAGATATGAGCAATATTCTGTTGAACCATTCCCCATTCCCACTTTTTCTTAGAAAAGTAAGAGCTGCCTTTCTTGAGTACAAGCAGGGGGAGGGGAAGGAGGGAGTTGGGGGCATTGGTGGTGGGAATGTTGCTCTGGTGAAGGGGGGGTATTCTTTTTTTAATAACTGAAACCCAACTACAAACATGTTTGTAATCTTTGTGCTTAAATAAAAATATTAATTAAAAATAAAAAGAAAGATAACTAGGACTAGAAAGAATTCTAACCCAATATTAGAATATAGTTCCATATTACTTATATATACTTATAGACTAAGTATAGTTCTAACCAAAACAAAACAAAACAAAACAAAACAAGACCTACCCCTACCTGTGTTCAGGCTATATCAGGAAGTGCCTAAGAATCAGTGCGAAATGCAGTGCTAAGGATAAAACTCAGGACTTTCCTCAAGCTCAAAATGTGTTATATGATATAAACTATTTCCAGTACTCTCTGGATGAGAAAGACCCAAGAGCATTACTTCTATCCCTAATTTCAGAAGACAGATATTTTAGGAGATAAATCATAAATATATGAATATAACAAGTCATTAAAATACTACCTGAATTTGCTTAACTTAAAAATTACTACTTGAAATTTAAGGTACTAGAGGAATGCAAAACAAGCTTTATGATAATGGTAGATCAGATGAATTTTTCCACTGAGAAAATGAAAACAAGGACTTTCATATGAGTTATCAAATGTGCATTCAAGGGGTCGGTGAGGTGGTGCTAGAGGTAAGGTGTCTGCCTTGCGAGTGCTAGCCAAGGAAGGAAGGACCGCAGTTTGATCCCCTGGTGTCCCATATGGTCCCCCCAAGCCAGGGGCAATTTCGGAGCGCTTAGCCAGGAGTAACCCCTGAGCATCAAACGGGCGTGGCCCCCAAAAAACAAACAAAACAAAACAAAACAAAACAAAAAAAAACAAAAAACAAATGTGCATTCAAATGAGAATTGACAAATGTGAATAACCTGTTACAAATAAATGTTTAGTGCATTCACCACAACTGCAACATTCTTAGGAAGAAAAGAATAATAGACCAGGAGTGGCCAGGGGCTCACACAATAGGGTACATTACTTATAGCTGCCCTTAGATCTTACTTTTTGCTTTTAGACATATTCTTTTTTTTTTTTTTTTTTTTTTTTTTGGTTTTTGGGCCACATCCGGCGGTGCTCAGGGGTTACTCCTGGCTGTCTGCTCAGAAATAGCTCCTGGCAGGCACAGGGGACCATATGGGACACCGAGATTCGAACCAACCACCTTAGGTCCTGGATCGGCTGCTTGCAAGGCAAACGCCGCTGTGCTATCTCTCCGGGCCTGCTTTTAGACATATTCTGCTATGCTCAGGGCTATTTTTGGTTTGGTGTGAGGGGGATGAAGCCCAGAGCTCCTGCATACAGAGTATGCACTCTAAACAAGTTCAGCCTTTGAGTTCTTTTTTTTAATAGAAGCTTATATTCTTTCCCTATTGCATATGTCCTTTTTCAATTTTTCATAATTTTAATTAAATGTAGATTGATATGAAATAAATTAAATAGTTATTTAAGACTCAGAACTCATTTTCCTGAGAATAATAATTCTTACTTTTTTTCTTGAAGTATTTTGCTCTATTTTTCTATCAATTACTTAATTTCACTTAGATGAAAAGTTTCCTTAAATGAGCTGGAACGATAATAGAAAAATTAAGGTACTTGGCTCCTGTGGGGCTTTGAACATGACTATGACCTTTGTTGGAATTCCAACATTGCATATGGTTCTGGAGCATGGCCCACAGCTCCCCCAAAAATTTCCCTCCATATGTTATTTAATAATGCTAGATAAAACTAGTAGTTTGAAAAATACAGAAAATCTCCCAATGTGGGTATTATTATCAGATAAATATGCTGCCATTAACTCAATGAGAATGCAAAAAGATATTTTGGGGGCCCTCAGTAATGTTTAGAGGATACTCCCACATCTGTACTCTAGGATCACTCTTGGTGGAGCTTGGGTGTTATGTAAGATGCTGGGGATGGAACCCAGTTTGGCCATGTCCAAGGTAATCATGTTATTCACTGTAGTATTACACCAGCCTCAAAGACATATTTAACTCTCTATTTATTTCTATTTAATAAAAATATTATGACATAGTTTTGCCTCTGCATGAAGTTAAAAAGAGGTAGTAAATATGACATTGGCCCAGAAAGAGGAATTTAACTTTATATCAATTCTTCCTCATGGGAACTTTTCTGCTTCTTTCTCAACTATGGGGTTTCCAATTATTAGCTCTTTTATACAAAACTGAACATTTGAAATTTTATTATTAGCAATCTTTGGTACTTGCTATTTGCAATAGGCCATAATCACACTAAAAGCAGAGAGCCTGTTTGTACATTAACAGAGTTTCAGTGTAGCACCAATAAAATAGTCTACAATATTATTCTATATTACATACATTTTTAAAAAGAAAAAAGTTGAAAATAATTAAAGCTTTTTTTTTTTGTCCTTCTACCAAGATCCCCATATTAGCTAGAATATTTCAGCTACATGTGTTAGTCATTCAGCTTGAACTACAGTAACTTTTTCAAAAAGCAATAAGCCTTATAGGCTTATTGAAACTAAACCTTGGAAAGGAGGCCTGAGAAAATATTCCTTTACCTTTATTTTAAGCTATTCCAGGGAATAATTCCATTGGCTCAACATATGTTTATAGCTCAGAAGGGCTCACTTGACTGGAAAGATATGACCTGAAATTAACCCAATGTCACTGAAGAGCTAATAGAGGAGTTTGGATAGTTGCATGTAACCCACTACAGTCCCTGGCACCTCATATGAGAGATACTCCATGCACAGCTACAAATGATCCCTGAATACAGATCCATAAATAAGCCCTGAGCAGAGCTTAGTGTGGCCCAAGCCTCCCACCCCCTGAAAAAAAAAGTCAAAAAATAGGATAGAATGTACAGGACTTGTTGTATAAGTGATTCAGCAGTCATGATCCTGGTTTGAATCCCTGGCAAAGCATAAGTGTGGTTGCCTGAGTACCACTAGAAGTTCTGAGCAAAGAGCCATGAATAGCTTCTGAGCAGTGAGTGCCTAGTGTGGTTCCCAAACCAAAACCAAACAAACATAAAGGAAATTGGCTCAATCTCAGTGCTTTGACCACTTCTGTGGTTAAGAGGGGTGTAGTGGACAGTCTCTTTGCCTTAATAAGCCACAGGCCTTTACTGTGGGGAAGTAGCAAGAGGGTGGGGAGGATGTGGTGCACCTAACAATGCAATTCAGTTTCTCCAAGCCTGAACTGGAGGAAGATGAGGCACTTCCACTTTTCTTTTTTTTTTTTTTTTTTTTTTTTTTTTTAATTTTTTTTTTTATTTAAACACCTTGATTACATACATGATTGTGTTTGGGTTTCAGTCATAAAAGGAACACCACCCATCACCAGTGCAACATTCCCATCACCCAAGTCCCAAATCACCCTCCTCCCCACCCAACCCCCGCCTGTACCCTAAACAGGCTCTACATTTCCCTCATACATTCTCAATATTAGGACAGTTCAAAATGTAGTTATTTCTCTAACTAAACTCATCACTCTTTGTGGTGAGCTTCCTGAGGTGAGCTGGAACTTCCAGCTCTTTTCTCTTTTGTGTCTGAAAATTATTATTACAAGGGTGTCTTTCATTTTTCTTAAAACCCATAGATGAGTGAGACCATTCTGCGTTTTTTCTCTCTCTCTCTGACTTATTTCACTCAGCATAATAGATTCCATGTACATCCATGTATAGGAAAATTTCATGACTTCATCTCTCCTGACAGCTGCATAATATTCCATTGTGTATATGTACCACAGTTTCTTTAGCCATTCATCTGTTGAAGGGCATCTTGGTTGTTTCCAGAGTCTTGCTATGGTAAATAGAGCTGCAATGAATATAGGTGTAAGGAAGGGGTTTTTGTATTGTATTTTTGTGTTCCTAGGGTATATTCCTAGGAGTGGTATAGCTGGATCGTATGGGAGCTCGATTTCCAGTTTTTGGAGGAATCTCCATATCGCTTTCCATAAAGGTTGAACTAGACAGCATTCCCACCAGCAGTGGATAAGAGTTCCTTTCTCTCCACATCCCCGCCAACACTGTTTATTCTCATTCTTTGTGATGTGTGCCATTCTCTGGGGTGTGAGGTGGTATCTCATCGTTGTTTTGATTTGCATCTCCCTGATGATTAGTGATGTGGAACATTTTTTCATGTGTCTTTTGGCCATGCGTATTTCTTCTTTGTCAAAGTGTCTGTTCATTTCTTTTCCCCATTTTTTGATGGGGTTAGATGTTTTTTTCTTGTAAAGTTCTGTCAGTGCCTTGTATATTTTGGAGATTAGCCCCTTATCTGATGGGTATTGGGTGAATAGTTTCTCCCACTCAGTGGGTGGCTCTTGTATCCTGGGCACTATTTCCTTTGAGGTGCAGAAGCTTCTCAGCTTAATATATTCCCATCTGTTAATCTCTGCTTTCACTTGCTTGGAGAGTGCAGTTTCCTCCTTGAAGATGCCTGTAATGTCCTGTAGTGTTTTGCCTATGTGCTGTTCTATATATCTTATGGTTTTGGGGCTGATATCGAGGTCTTTAATCATTTGGATTTTACCTTTGTACATGATGTTAGCTGGGGGTCTAAGTTTAATTTTTTGCAAGTGGCTATCCAATTGTGCCAACACCACTTGTTGAAGAGGCTTTCCCTGCTCCATTTAGGAATTTCCTGCTCCTTTATCAAAAATTAGATGGTTGTACGTCTGGGGAACATTTTCTGAGTATTCAAGCCTATTCCACTGATCTGAGGACCTATCCTTATTCCAATACCATGCTGTTTTGATAACTGTTGCTTTGTAGTACAGTTTAAAGTTGGGGAAAAGTAATTCCTCCCATATTCTTTTTCCCAATGATTGCTTTAGCTATTCGAGGGTGTTTATTGTTCCAAATGAATTTCAAAAGTGTCTGATCCACTTCTTTGAAGAATGTCATGGGTATCTTTAGAGGGATGGCATTAAATCTGTATAATGCCTTGGGGAGTATTGACATTTTGATGATGTTAATCCTGCCAATCCATGAGCAGGGTATGTGTTTCCATTTCCGTGTGTCCTCTCTTATTTCTTGGAGCAGAGTTTTATAGTTTTCTTTGTATAGGTCCTTCACATATTTAGTCAAGTTGATTCCAAGATATTTGAGTTTGTGTGGTACTATTGTGAATGGGGTTGTTTTCTTAATGTCCATTTCTTCTTTATTACTGTTGGTGTATAGAAAGGCCATTGATTTTTTGTGTGTTAATTTTGTAGCCTGCCACCTTGCTATATGAGTCTATTGTTTCTAGAAGCTTTTTGATAGAGTCTTTAGGGTTTTCTAAGTAGAGTATCATGTCATCTGCAAACAGTGAGAGCTTGACTTCTTCCTTTCCTATCTGGATTCCCTTGATATCCTTTTCTTGCCTAATCGCTATAGCAAGTACTTCCAGTGCTATGTTGAATAGGAGTGGTGAGAGAGGACAGCCTTGTCTTGTGCCAGAATTTAGAGGGAAGGCTTTCAGTTTTTCTCCATTGAGGATAATATTTGCCACTGGCTTGTGGTAGATGGCCTTCACTATATTGAGAAAGGTTCCCTCCATTCCCATCTTGCTGAGAGTTTTGATCAAGAATGGGTGTTGGACCTTATCAAATGCTTTCTCTGCATCTATTGATATGATCATGTGGTTTTTATTTTTCTTGTTATTGATGTTGTGTATTATGTTGATAGATTTACGGATGTTAAACCAGCCTTGCATTCCTGGGATGAAACCTACTTGATCGTAGTGGATGATCTTCTTAACGAGGCATTGAATCCTATTTGCCAGGATTTTGTTGAGGATCTTTGCATCTGCATTCATCAGTGATATTGGTCTGTAATTTTCTTTTTTGGTAGCGTCTCTGTCTGGTTTAGGTATCAAGGTGATGTTGGCTTCATAAAAGCTATTTGGAAGTGTTTCTGTTTGTTCAATTTCATGAAAGAGTCTTGCCAAGATTGGCAGTAGTTCCTCTTGGAAAGTTTGATAGAATTCATTAGTGAATCCATCTGGACCTGGGCTTTTGTTTTTCGGCAGACATTTGATTACTGTTTTAATTTCATCAATGGTGATGGGGGTGTTTAGATATGCTACATCCTCTTCCTTCAACCGTGGAAGATTATAAGAGTCCAAGAATTTATCCATTTCTTCCAGGTTCTCATTTTTAGTGGCGTAGAGTTTTTCAAAGTAGTTTCTGATTACCCTTTGAATCTCTGTCATATCAGTAGTGATCTCTCCTTTTTCATTCCTGATACGAGTTATCAAGTTTCTCTCTCTCTCTTTCTTTGTTAGGTTTGCCAGTGGTCTATCAATCTTGTTTATTTTTTCAAAGAACCAACTTCTGCTTTCGTTGATCTTTCGGATTGTTTTTTGAGTTTCCACTTCGTTGATTTCTGCTCTCAGCTTTGTTATTTCCTTCTGTCTTCCTGTTCTTGGGTCCTTTTGTTGAGCATTTTCTAGTTCTATTAGCTGTGTCATTAAGCTACTCAGGTAAGCTCCTTCTTCCTTCCTGATGTGTGCTTGCAAAGCTATAAATTTTCCTCTCAGTACTGCTTTTGCTGTGTCCCATAAGTTCTGAGAGTTTGTGTCTTTATTGTCATTTGTTTCCAGGAACCTTTTTATTTCCTCCTTGATTTCATCTCGGACCCACTGGTTATTGAGCATGAGGCTGTTTAACTTCCAGGTGTTAAAGTGTTTCTTCTGAGTCCCTTTGGAGTTCACAAATAATTTCAGAGCCTTGTGGTCAGCGAAGGTAGTCTGCAAAATTTCTATCCTCTTGATCTTATGGAGGTATGTTTTATGTGCCAGCATGTAGTCTATCCTGGAGAATGTCCCATGTACATTGGAGAAGAATGTGTATCCAGGTTTCTGGGGATGGAGTGTCCTATATATATCCACTAGGCCTCTTTCTTCCATTTCTCTCCTCAGGTCTAGTATATTCTTGTTGGGTTTCAGTCTGGTTGACCTGTCCAGTGTTGACAAAGCCGTGTTTAGGTCCCCCACAATTATTGTGTTGTTGTTGATATTATTTTTCAGATTTGTCAGCAGTTGTATTAAATATTTTGCTGGCCCCTCATTCGGTGCATATATGTTTAGGAGAGTGAATTCTTCCTGCTCTACGTACCCCTTGATTAATATAAAATGTCCGTCTTTGTCCCTTACAACCTTCCTGAGTATAAAGTTTGCATTATCTGATATTAGTATGGCCACTCCAGCTTTTTTATGGGTGTTGTTTGCTTGGATAACTTTTCTCCAGCCTTTTATTTTGAGTCTATGTTTGTTCTGACTATTCAGGTGCGTTTCTTGTAGGCAGCAGAAGGTTGGATTGAGTTTTTTGATCCATTTAGCCACTCTGTGTCTCTTAACTGGTGCATTTAGTCCATTGACGTTGAGAGAAAGAATTGTCCTGGGATTTAACGCCATCTTTATTTCAAAATTTGGTGTGTCTTTTGGGTAGTCTTGTCTTAGATTAGGTCTTTCAGTTTTTCTCTTAAGACTGGTTTTGTGTCTGTGAAGTTTCTGAGCTGTTTTTTGTCTGTGAAACCATGTATTCTTCCATCAAACCGGAAAGTGAGTTTTGCTGGGTATAGTATTCTGGGTGAAGCATTCATTTCATTCAGTCTTGTCACAATATCCCACCACTGCTTTCTGGCATTGAGCGTTTCTGGTGACAGGTCTGCTGTAAATCTCAGGGAAGCTTGCTTGAACATGATTTCCCCTTTTGATCTTGCTGTTTTCAGAATTCTGTCTCTATCTGTGGGATTTGTCATTGTGACTAGGATGTGTCTTGGGGTGGTTTTTCTGGGGTCTCTTTTGGTTGGTACTCTTCGGGCATGCAGGATTTGATCACATATATTCTTTAGCTCTGGAAGTTTCTCTTTAATGATGTTCTTGACCATTGATTCTTCCTGGAAATTTTCTTCCTGGGTCTCTGGGACTCCAATGATTCTTAAGTTGTTTCTGTTGATCTTATCATAGACTTCTATTTTCGTCTGTTCCCATTCTTTGACTAATTTTTCCATTGTCTGCTCATTTGCTTTAAGTTTTTTGTCCAATCTCTCCTGCTGTATGGAATTGTTATGTATCTCATCTTCCACAGCACCAAGTCTATTCTCAGCTTCTGATACCCTGTCCCAGAGCTTATCCATTTTGTCATTCACTTCGTTTACTGAGTTTTTCAGGCCTGTTAGTTGACATGTTATTTCAGTTTGGAGTTTTGTCATTTCTGCCTTCATATTTTCTTGGTTCTTATTAGTGTTCTGTTCAACTCGATCCATGGTTTCTTGGAGTCTGTTGAGCACCTTCCATATTGCTAGTCTAAAGTCCTTATCTGAGAGGTTGATTAGTTGTTCAGTCATTATCTGGTCCTCAGAATTGTCATCTTCATTCTCTATGTCTGATGCTGGCCTGCGCTGTTTCCCCATTGTCACATTTGTATTGTGGGTTTTTCTACGTGTTGTAGTGGTATTCATTGTCTATATGATGTAGGCAGCACACTCCTCTGGCTCCTCCCTTTCCGGATGGGCTGACTTGCCTCTAAGGGAGGGGAGTCCTCCGTGGATGAAGCCTCACGCTGGGTCAAATCTTAGGCCCGAGCATGTAACAGAGAAGACAGTCCAGAGAGAAATGTTTGCTTCTGTGATATAGCGCCGTTCTTAGTGTGATTTTTCCTTCTTGTTGCAATGGAGTTCTTTCCTTAGAAAGAGTGCACGGCCGCGTAGCGAAGCGGAGCGGCCGTGCTCCTCTGAGCCTCTTTTTGCCCCACTCGCAAGAGTTTCACGCAAGAGGACAGTAGACAGACATAGACAGGTCACACTCACAGTCTTTCACAGCTGAGCCCCACTGGGCCGGTGTACTTTCGCGGATTTTCCCCGCCTGGTGTCACACACAGGGAGCCAGCTTTTGCAAAGGATAGCCGGTTTTTATGCTCTGAAGTCCCTCCCTGAAAATGGCGTCTGGGCGAGCGAGGTTTCTGGAGGCTCTTTTTGCCCCACTCGCAAGAGTTTCACGCAAGAGGACAGTAGACAGACATAGACAGGTCACACTCACAGTCTTTCACAGCTGAGCCCCACTGGGCCGGTGTACTTTCGCGGATTTTCCCCGCCTGGTGTTACACACAGGGAGCCAGCTTTTGCAAAGGATAGCCGGCTTTTATGCTCTGAAGTCCCTCCCTGAAAATGGCGTCTGGGCAAGCGAGGTTTCTGGAGGCTCTTTTTGCCCCACTCGCAAGAGTTTCACGCAAGAGGACAGTAGACAGACATAGACAGGTCACACTCACAGTCTTTCACAGCTGAGCCCCACTGGGCCGGTGTACTTTCGCGGATTTTCCCCGCCTGGTGTCACACACAGGGAGCCAGCTTTTGCAAAGGATAGCCGGTTTTTATGCTCTGAAGTCCCTCCCTGAAAATGGCGTCTGGGCGAGCGAGGTTTCTGGAGGCTCTTTTTGCCCCACTCGCAAGAGTTTCACGCAAGAGGACAGTAGACAGACATAGACAGGTCACACTCACAGTCTTTCACAGCTGAGCCCCACTGGGCCGGTGTACTTTCGCGGATTTTCCCCGCCTGGTGTCACACACAGGGAGCCAGCTTTTGCAAAGGATAGCCGGCTTTTATGCTCTGAAGTCCCTCCCTCGCACTTCCACTTTTCACATTCTCCACAAAAATAGTCTTAAGGAAGAACTTTTATTTTATCATCATTTTATTTTTTGTTTTGTTTTAGAACCATATAAACTTATCACAACTCAAATTACCAGTCTGTCTCCCCTGACTTTCCTGAAGTATACCCAGAGGCCAACATCAATTTAAAGCCCAAAATGCTACCAATACCAATTTTGACTGATTTAGATAATAATACAGATATGCCTGACTGGTTTTGACAAAGTCTATGGGGGCTAGCTCATTACTAGAGATAGAAGTAAAGGTCTTCTTCTATCTCAGTCTTAAAAACAATGCATCTGTATGTGAAAGCAGAGGATCTAGCGAAGTCTGATTCTCCTGGGATGCTGGAGTTCCCCACTGTTTTGCTATGTGCTCAGGATGTTTTTTCATGCTAAATCTACACATGTAAATCAATCCCTCTTACACAGAGAAGTGTGTAACGGGGCTGCTTTTTTTTTTTCCATTATGAGTTATACTTTCAGCCCACATGTGGCTGCACATGAAATATCAATTTTTCCCCCTTTTTACTTTGCGTGTCGAGTTGGGCCTCTTCTCTGTTTACACAAAGACAGAAGAAAAGTTTGAGGAAGGTAAAAGGGTCACCGGGCCCATTATGCTGGCTGTCCACGGTTTTCTCTTGCCATTTCCTCTCATCCATCATTGTCCTCCCTCAAAACTCATCTATATCCCTTGAGATTCGATTATTTTTCCGAGGTAATGCACTTTTTAGGGAACCTATTTTAAGATCATTATGTTCTCTGCAAAGCAGCCTTGCCAGAACTTTCCTGTTGATCCCAATTTTCTGTCTACTCAGATTCTGTTTTCATTGTGCAGGTCATGCAGGGAATATTTGCATTCTTTCTGATGGGGGGGGCTGTGTGGTAATCTTACACCATATGTATTTTTATATTGAAAGTCATAAGATCTTTATTTTGAATTCTTTCACCATGAGCCATCTTCCATTTCCTGTCCTTTCCACGGGCAACCCAAGCAGGCAGGCATCTATCTCCTCTCCTGAATTCTAAAAGAATGGCAGAATTGGGTACTTTTATCTCTCATTTGGGCACAGGGGAGGAGGGTTCTACTTGTCTGTTTTCTTAGAGAAAAACACACTTTTAAGATGGTTTTGTCTTTGTTTTAATTTAGGTACTTCTTGCTCCTCATCCTGATTTCATGGCTGTTACAGTTCAAAATAAGCCCAGGGCCCGAGGAAGTAAGCAGTCAGAAAACAAATCAACTATAGAAAGAAACACTTGTGCCTTCTCACTTTGCTTTGCCTACTTCATCAATATGGGATGGGAGAGAGAGCAAAATCCAGCAGTCACTGATTCTAGGAACAAAAGTTTCGGTATCTTCCCTTCCTCTACTCTCTAGAGCATGCTTTAGGAGATGTGAGCCAAAAGTGGTCAGAGAAGTTTAGGAAACAGCACTTCAGAATCCACAGACATCAGCCTATTAAAGGCTCTGATGCTTTCACATTAAATAAACTGATTTGACCTTGTCTAACTCAGCATTCCCTGAATTTATTTGAGCTTGAAACACTTTGCCAGAGTTCACCCACAGAAGACCTGCAGAGCAACATTCCTTGGATTATCCAATTAGAAGTCAAAGAAATACAATTCTATTTTCTTGAAACTGATATGTTCTTGCTGGATATTCAAGACGCACATTTAATTTCCTCCTTTAATCATTGCTTCTCTGAATCTCTCAGAGACCTAAGTTCTAAAGTTTAGAGACTCAGAGGCAGAGCTGAGAGCAGGTTCTTAAGTTTTAAGTGAGAGATGGTAAGAGGAACAGGTGTTTCAGAGAGGGAAAGGATTGTAATATCTTCCATGATAGTTCCACATTGATATAATCAGAGTTAAGTTTGATGTGATTTGTAGAATTCAATGAAGAGACTATGTAAATAGGAAGGGAAATTACAGATGGTGAGCTAACATCTTCCAAGGCTGGAGGTTTAGAAGGACAGGTAGAGACAAGGGGTGAAGGGTGCCTTAATCAGTTATGTTCTTATTTTCCCTCATAAGTATTTGATTGAAAAGAAGGGAAGAACAGTGGGGAAATACAGAGTACACAAGCCCCCTTTCTTATTTTTAACATTAAAGATCTGGGATTTACTCCATGGCAGTGACAGGTATTATGAGTGTTTGGAAATAGTTGAACTATTTTGCTCAGGTTTTCTGTAGAGCATTAAGAACACACAGCACTTGGATAGACTGAAAATCAGTAGTGTAGCAAGTCAGCCCCTGAAGAGGTTGACTGATGGAGGGATGGAGGATGAGGCCTTTCTCCTTCAGCTCGGACCACACGTCTGTTACCCTGTTCAGTCGTCGGTTCTGAGGTGAATGCGGTGGGAAGAAAGCCAACGGGAAGTCAGGCTTCCGAAGAAAACAGCTCTTTATTCCGTGAAGAGGCCGAAGCCAAAAGGTCTAAGACTAGGCCCCAGGAAACAAACCTTTTGCCTTCCACAGATCCTTGCTTTTATCCCCCAGAATCAGGTATCACCCAATGGTGGGAGCAGAATCAGGTAGCACCCTAGGGTGGGAGCAGAATGCCAGGTTACACCCTAGAGTAGGGCACAATCACCGATCAGGGTAGGGTCAGTAACATAATAATCCTATTAATTATCCACTGCTGATGGGAATGCCATCTAGTTCAACCTTTATGGAAAGCAATATGGAGATTCCTCCAAAAGCTGGAAATCGAGCTCCCATACGACCCAACTATACCACTCGTAGGAATATACCCTAGGAACACAAAAATACAATACAAAAACCCCTTCCTTACACCTATATTCATTGCAGCACTATTTACCATAGAAAGACTCTGGAAACAGCCAAGATACCCTTCAACAGATGAATGGCTAAAGAAACTGTGGGACATATACACAATGGAATATTATGCAGCTGTCAGGAGAGATGAAGTCATGAAATTTTCCTATACATGGATGTACATGGAATCTATTATGCTGAGTGAAATAAGTCAGAGAGAGAGAGAGACA